>NC_056747.1:808425002-808725002 GCF_019279795.1 Protopterus annectens | reverse complement strand
GTTTGTTTGGCATGCTTGAGCCCACCACAGAAATTCCTTTTGCAGACATGGAATTAGTGGTATTATTATTTCCAAACTGTGGCTGTGTTGAGACCATATGTTTTTCAGGTACCATTGTAGTTTCCTCATATGCAGCCTTGCACATGGGATTAGTAAGATGCAAGATGCCATGAATCCCAGAGCCTGCAGGATTTTCCTTGCAGTCAGCCTGGTGTAATTTGCTAGTGTTCTGAAGTATTGAATTAGTTGCCCCTGCTTCTCTGGCATGAGGTAGGCCATCTGGGTGTTTGTGTCCAAATTGGCACCCAGGAAAATTATCTTCTGAGAGGGTATCAGCCTTGATTTCTTTTTGTTGACTGTGTATCCCAGAGAGTTCAATAACATTATTACATAAGCCAGATGTTTCAGAAAAATGTGCTTGCTGTCCGCTTGGATCAGGCAGTCGTCCAAATAGGGGTATATTTGTATCCCTTGAAGTCTGCAGTAGGCAATTACTGATGCCAGGCATTTCATGAATACTCTGGGCGCAGTAGATAAGCCAAAGGGCAATGCAGAGAATTGATAATGGGTTGAACCTGCAAGAAATCTGAGGTACCTTCTGCAATTTTGTCTGATTGGGACATGCAGGTATGCCTCCTTGAGGTCCAATGTTACCAACCAAGACTCCTTGCCCAGCATGGGAAGAAGTTGCTGTAGAGTGAGCATCTTGAATTTTGCACGAGTAGAAATGTGTTTAGGATGGATAGGTCCAAAATAGGTCTCCAATCTTTTCCCTTTCTTGGCACCAGAAATAGCCTGGAATAAAAACCTTGACCTTGTTCGGGCGTAGGTACCTCTTGAATAGCTTTCATGTTTATGAGCTCTGTAATTTGCCTTTGTGCCTCTGCCCTTTGATTGTGTGGCAGGTTTGGCATGCCTCTCATTTTGGAAGGGTGTGAAAATGGAATTTGTAGCCTCTGTTTATAATGTCCAGGATCCATTTGTCGTTTGTGACAATATGCCAATCTTTTGAAAATAATGCCAGCTTTCCTCCTAAGGGGCTGCCATTTGAGACCTGGTTGGCATGCAAAGGGGAAAGTCATTGGGTTTGCTTTCTGAAAGATTGCGAGTTGTCCTCACCACCTCTTTGTGTAGGAGCTTGCCATTGTCTGCCTCTAAACGATCCTTGGGATTGTCCTCTGCCCCTCGGGCACCTGTATCTGCCTCTTTGGGGTCTGTCTGTGGCAGGAAAGGACCAGTTTTTGGAAGGCCAATTTCTACTAAAACGTGGGGGTTGAACCTGTAGAAATTCTTTCACAGTTTGCATTGATTTAGCCTTTTCCTCCATTTTCCTTAATACCTCCTCAGCATTAGCTCCAAATAGTACATCCTTTTGAAGAGGGGCATCTAGTAATTTAGCTTTGACATGATCAGGCAAGGCTTGTTCCTTGAGCCAGGCATGCCTACGTATGACTGATCCTGCAACAGCAGCTCTACATGAAGCCTCTAGAGCATCAAAACCACATTGTAAGGTATGCTTACCCAATTGTTCTGCACTATGCATCAAATCCTGCAACTCCTTCAAGTCTGGTTGTTCAGGTTGTGACATTTTACTTTTCAATTGTGATAACAAAAACTGTTGGTATTTTAGCATATGAAACTGACAGTTTAAGGCCCTCATGGATAAGGTAGCCGAGGTATATACCTTTTTTCCCCACCTTTCTAAGGATCTTGAATCTCTCTCGGAAGGCAATGGATTTTTAGCAATGGAGGCCTTAACTCCCTTGGGGCCCTGTGAGATGGTTTCTGGGTCAGCAGCATGGCTTTTGTATAGAAATTGGTGTGAGTCAGGAACCCTGTAGTACCTGTCAGGCTTAACTGGAGCTGGAGGTAGAGAGTCCAGGTTAAGGCAGGCCTCCGAGTAAACATCATCTAGGATGTCCAAGACAGGAGCTATAGCCAGAGGCCTGTGCTGAGGTAGCAATAGAAATTCCCTGAGCCTTTTCTTGGAATCTGAATAATCTTGGCCTTCCCAGTGGAAGTGTTCCCTTAAGGTATGCAAAGCTTCCCCAAATGAGTAATCCTCAGGGGGGTATACAGAAGGGATGGACTCCTCCACATCAGAGTCTTCAAAAGGGGAGTAAGAATGTTCCTGATCATCAGAGTGCTCTGAAATAATGGAGCCCTGATCAGAGAAGGGGGACTCTTCCTCCACTCTGGGCCTTTTGTCCGGTGGGGGCTGAGAACCTCTGATAAGAGTAATTAAATCCTCAGCCATTTTAAGCATCTGTTTCTTAGGCATGGGGCCTGGAGATGGGCCCTGTGTAGCTGGTCTCTTAGAGTGCATGGTTGCTTTAGACTTTGTGAAAGCCTTGATGGAGAAAGAAGAGGAAGGTCTGAAGACACCTTGAGTGGAGGTGGACCTGTCCACATTCTGAGTTTCAACGCCAAGAGTGGCTTCGGTATCTGTAGTCGGGGTGTGGGCCGAGGAGCCTGCGACCTCGGGCACAGGAGACACCATCAAAGAAGTGTCGTCGGTAGTCAGGGGCTGCGTAGGCGCCTCGCTGAGAACCGTACCAGGTGTAGTCGGCTTTGGCGTGGTGCTGGTAGAGGCCGCGGACCTCGTGTGTCGGTCCTTGTCTTTGTGTTTTTTAGACAAAACCAGAGTCGGAGTATCCGACGACATAGTATAGTTAAATGCTTTCCCAAAATAATGATGGGCGAACTCCGCCCGACGCTTAATAGTGCGTTTGTTGAATGTAGCACAAAAGCGACAGACCGAGACGTTGTGGTCTGGGCCTAAACAAGAAATACAGAAGGAATGGAAATCCTTATGCGGTATTTGCTTCCCACAAGAAATACAATTATTAACTTTGTCTGACATTGGTCTGAGGCAAGAAAAGTTTCCCCAATGGGGTACTTAGCTTTTAAGAAGACTTCGGTTTCCAAATTTTCGTAATCTCAGGAGCTGGCTGACCGGCACTTGCGAACTGTTTCTGCTTCGGGCACCGCACAGCAAGAAAGACTGAAGAAAATGGCGTTGGCTGGTTCCTTTATACCCCTGTCGCACTGACGTCAGGGAAGAAGCGACGACAACCGACGCCGGACCTAGACTTTGGAATTCGGCCGACCGAGGACCCGCCTGACGGCAGGAGAACCCATCTGTTATGACTGCAGCTGTATGCACGATGAACATCAGGCTTATGGTATATTCAAAGAGAAGTCAGGGAATAGAATTAAATAAAAGTAAGGAAGTAAGTGAAGAAGGAGAGTAAGGAGGTATAAGAAACGAAAAGTACTTTTTCACATTTAAGGATATGAGCTTAGGGAGGTATACTGGATTATTAGACTGAAAGCTAACTATACACCAGGTTTAAATGACCATGTACCTTTATTGCCTGTTTTGAAAAAAAAGGGCAAAACAGCTTTGAAACATTGAAAGATTCTGTTTATTTTTCAAATTTATGTTTGTATTTTATGATGTATACGTTTATGGTTTATGTTTTAGGTTGATAGCACTATTTCTTTAATTCTATGTCAGTCATTAGTGACATCAATTACTCATTTTTAAAAGAGGTTTGTTTGCACTATTTTAAATGTTCTGATTAAGTCCTTGAATATATGTTATGGATGAAAGCACTTAACATCTTTTTATCTTGTTGAATAAAGTGTTTTATCTTCAAATCGTGGTGTGGCTTATGGTGGATTTTGTTACCCTGGGACACCTGAAAGTTTTCTTTGGTTTATACGTTGGTGTTCTTTGCAATGGATTAGCATATTGTGACATTTAGGGATATAGTTTGTCCTGGTTTTGAGCAAGAAGAGAGCCAGAATTTAGCTAGGAAATATTTTAGAGTGGTTTTGAAAGATGGGAGGGTATTGAACAGATGGATACAGGTAAGGTGTTCCACACCATAGCAACCTTGTACAAGTGCAGACAATGCCCAGCAGATGTGATAAGTTTGTAGACAGACAGGGGTTTTTGGTCATTGGATCGCAATGACTGACTGGGAACATAGTTGTATGGAATGTTTTCTAATACTGGACAGGCAGCTGGATGCTGGAAAATTTTATAGGTTTTAGGAAGCTGTACATATGTTAGTTGATAAGGCACTTCTAACCAATTAAGGCTTTTTAGTGCTATACAGTGGTGGGTTCTGAAATGGGTATTTGCTGAAAATTTATCAACTTTGTTCTAGCATTGTTCAAGTTTTAATTTTTGTGATGCCTGGAGGTTAGTAAGGATGGAAGCACCATAAAGAAGTGTAGGGAGGAGATAAGTGGTGGCAAGTTCAGTTTTAGTTGAGTTGGTGAGAATGTTTTTGGCTCTGTAAAGAATCCCTAGTTTTGATGAGTTTTTCTTATGTAATTTTGCATACGTAGGTTGAACGTAAGCTTACCATCCACTAAAACCCCTAATAATTTGCTATGAGAAGTGAAATCAGTGGTTGTATTATCAAGAGAGGGCTTTAAATTTTGTTTTTTTCATGAGAGTGGGATTTGGGGAAAAAGTAGTAGTTTGGTCTTTTTTGGGTTGGGCATGAGTTGTGTTACGAAGTCATGTTTCAGTGGCTGTCAAAGCTTCCTGACTAACTTTTTGGAGATATGCCATGTTGCCAGATGTGCAAATGATACTGGAATCATCTGTGTACTGTATTAGGGTGGCCTGTTGTGTGGATGTATAGATGGTATTGGTGAAAATGTTAAAGAGGAAGGGACCAAGGAAAGAGCCTTGTGGTACACCAGTGGTGACTGAGAGGTAAGGAGAGAGCATGGAGTGCCATTTTACTGACTGATATATATTAGATAAGTAGATTTTGAAAACAGAAGGGTGGGCTGACAGACACCTAGTGAGGACATTTGAAGCAGAAGTTTGCTGTGACAAACTGGGTTGAAAGATTTAGACAAAGACAGAAATAAGGAAGAGACTAGTTTGCAATTACCTCTAGCTTTATTGACAGCATCTATATAGGTTAGAAGGGCAGTGCTAGTACTATGTGAAGGACGAAAGCCATGTTATGACGGGGATAGTCTAGCAATTGTTTTTAATACATTTTTTAATTAGTTTGGCGAGGGAAGATAAGATTGCTATAGGTCTAAAGTTATTAATGTCTGTTGAATTTCCTCCTTTGTTCAGAGGGATGATGTGTGACTTTTTCCAAAAAGAGGGAACATGGAATATTGGAAGGTTTTTACTGCAGTGGACCCATTATTCTCATTTCACCAGAGAAACTGGAACCTGAACTAATGACCAGAGATATCATCAGCTGAGTGACAGAAATAATGGTTCCACTTTGGGACAGATAGGGACGCCATTAACTGAAACATCTTTGTATGGTGAATGTTCTTCCTCATGTTTATCCCCAAAGCCTTTCCCTCTTTTAAGAAAGAGGATGATAAACAGAAGAAGAGAAGCAGAGGCAGTGGCTAAAAGGGAGTTGAGCAGACTGGGTACCACCAAAAGCTATTTGGTTTCACTACATAACGTTACAAGATTTATTATCCTTTCGTGTGTTGGAAGTGAATTGTAGGGTATGAACAGGACTTTCTTCTGCACAGACTGTGCCTGGTGTTCTTAGCCCAATTTAATTTTCAGTCTAGGAAGAAAGTCTTACCATTTCTGTTTTGATAGATACTAAGTGGTTTCCTCTTAGTGGGACTTGTATGGAACCTCCCCTTGTTGTGAACTGACTGAGAATTTTTGTTTCTCCATTAATCTAATGCAAGGGGAATGTTGTAGTTTGGTTAGACATTTCTTCACTTTTATTGAATAAAGGACTTATATTTATTATAGATTGAACCTACAGGAATTCATAAAAACATTTAAGTGGCTGGAATTATTTAATGAGATAGACCAAAGTCTCCCAGCATGGACTAAATGATTGGTAGAATCTCAATGTCATGATGGCTTAGGTAATATAATTAGCAAAACTCAGTGTATATATATATATATATATATATATATATATATATATATATATATATATATATATATATATATATTAAATTCACCTGGGAAGGCTCCTTAGCTTCATTTTTTAGTTAGTTATATTAGTGAACAGGTAAGATTTTAACTTCTCCTTAATTAACTTATTAGCTACAGTTTATTTGCTTTCATTTATCAGGAGGAGATGGGGCAGATGACATTGGAAGAAGGTGTTATGACAGTTCTGAACTTTGACTGCACTCTACACTCAGCTTTGAGAACTTAGCATTACCACTGTCTGAAAAAAGGTAATATACCTCTTCCTTTGAACATGTCTGTAAATAATGTAATATATTTCTGGATTGTGTTAAATAAGATTAAAAGATTAGTAGTGTGTTTTTACAATAGTTACTAGGTGACAGTTTGGTTTGCGTAATGTTTTCCAATCCACTCATCATGTGTTTTATAATATTTGATACAAAAGATTTAATAAATACGTTTTTGGCTTGTGCAGTTGGATATTTTTATGTTATACTCCAATAACTCTAATTTAATAAGTAAACACTAGGCTAACTACCCCGAAAGGCCATTTTAAGGCTAGCCAATAACCCAAGGTCAGAATCACACCCTGTACCTTGTGTCTATGAGGTAAAGACCTGAACCATTCTGCCAAACTCAACCTTTACAATAAATTAATATTTTCCAATTAGGGAATTGCCATGGATAACATAGGGATGATTATTTAAAGTATAAATGATTAAGATATTAGTACAGAATAACAATGGACTTTCTTACCTAGTGAAAAGAAATAAACATTTTTATTACCTTTAAGAGATAAAACCTGGACATTTTGCTTCTGCAGGAGACCTACCTTAGTATGGCAGAACATCTGAAGCTAGAAAGGGTGGGAGGGTTTATAAACTGGTGGGGTTTACTTCTTATCCAGAGGGGAGAAGGTGTGGAATGGTGGTATTGATCAAAAAGTCATTGCCTATGATGGTGACTGAAGTGTTAGATGCTGACACATGAGAAAAGTATGTCAAGGCAAAGAGATGTATAGAGTGCAACCTAGTTATACTGACTGATATATATATATATATATATATATATATATATATACACATACATACATATATATATATATATATATATATATATATATATACACACATATATAAATATATATATATATATATATATATATATATATATATATATATATATATATATATATATATATATATATATATATCCACCTGGCACAATCATTGCTGAATTGGCAGATGTATTAAAAGAATAGGTGCACTGACAGGAAGGCATAGTTGTCTAGACATGGGATTGGAGCACATTAATGTCTGGAAATGAGGTTCATATGGGACACAGAAAGGTTACCATACTTGTGTTTTTCAATTTTCTCACAAGGTTAACTACAAATACAGGTATGCTGGATTTGTTCCTGTAGTTGAATTGCCCCCTCCTGGGTATAACTGTTAGGGTATACCTGTTATACACCAATGCACAGGTCTTATTCAAGAACAGATAAAGTATTTCAGAGGAACATGCACACAAATTTGAGTTATACCCTCCCACTTATGCTATTGGACCATCCCCACAGTTAATTTCAATTGTTGCTTCCTTAACAAAGACTCTTTAGAGAATCAATTTAATCTTTGCAAGTCAGGTAACTTACAGGCACTTCTGCAATGAGTCTATGTTATTTCAAATGCAATGAGGTGCTGAAACTCAGTCAGTCACACATGAATGGCAAAGTATGAAAAATAATCTTAATTCTCTAATGAAAGGTATGGAAACAGACTCCAAGGTTAAAGCTTTGGATACACTACTTATTTATTGACATTAGTTTACCGGGAAAGTCCATTGGGCCAAAAAGCCCTTTTGTCATCGGAGGCCCAGGGAGAAAAGCTCCAGGGTAACAATAACAATTACATAAAATTATAAGAAGTTTCCAAAAACATTTCCAAAAAAGGAGAAAATTACAACAATGTAGTTGGCAGAACATTTACAAAAATAAACTTGTAGGAAATACTTAAAGCTGATATAGCATTATCCTAGCAGTAAGGTTAAGCCTGTTAAAAACAGAGACAATAATAATAATATAGCACAAAACTAGGCAAAACAGAAAAGTAAAAAAAATTTACATAGAGATTTAAGTAATGGCAGAGGAAGGAATTGAACATTTGCATGCCCAGTTGGAAAGATGATTGTGAAGTGCAGTTTGAAGTTGGAAGGATTTTGTCTTATGCAGATAGCTATAGGTAGATTGTTACAATTTCTGGCAATGTTCCACAAGTATAGTAACTGGCCTGTGGATGTCTTAGGTTTATGAACATGAAGAAGATATCAGTGTTCGGATCACAGGGACCTAACAGGATTGTAAAGGGTGAGAAGGGAGCTAAGGGCAGGGCAGCCTTGTGATTTATGAATAAGTTTATGTATAGTAGTGAGCTGAAGGAGTGATAGGTAGTGGGGGAATTCCAGCCAATGTAAATTATTTAGGGCAATACAGTGATGAGTAGAATTGCGACAGTTTGTTGCAAATTTATCAATCTTGTTATAGCATGTTTCTAATTTTGATTTTTGGGAGTACTGCAGGTTGGTTAGCAAAGGTGTGCTGTTGGTTAGAGAAGGTAACAGGTAAGATAGTGTTAATGCATGTTTAGTTGGGAGGGTGAGGAACTTGTTATGTGTACAGAGCAGTCCAAGTTTTTTGTGGGTCTTGTTTATATTATTTTGGATATGCAAATCGAATTTAAGATTTTCATAGATTATTACTCCTAACAATTTAGTGTGGGTTACTAGCTCGATTTTGGTAGAGTTAATGGAGAGTATAATGAGGTCAGCTTTATTGACTGGAGTATTTCTCTTAGGATTGAGGACCATAAGTTATTTTTTTGGCATTTAAAGAAATGTGTTTTTGGTGGAGCCAAGTTTCCACAGTGGAGAATGCTGCTTGGGCAGTTTGTTGTATGATATTTATGTTGGGAGCAGAGCAGACTATAATGGAGTCATCTGCATGTAGAACTAGAGAGCCCTGCAAAATGGCTTGGTGCAGGTTGTTGATAAAATATTAAACAGGAGAGGGCCCAAAATTGAACTTTGAGGTATGCATGTTGGTTTGTGAAGGTAAGGGGAAATTGAATTCTGCCATTTAGCACATGCTCTCTGTTAGACAGATAGCTTTTGTACCAAATAAGTGTCTGGGGAGATAGTCCTATACTAGAGAGCTGGGTGAGGAGGATGGAGTAAGAGATGGTATCTAATGCTTTTGATAGGTCCAAGAAAAGGGCTGATCCAATGTGTCCTGAGTCTCGGGACTTTGTTGACCATGTCTAAGAAGGATAGAAGAGCAGTGGATGTGCTGTGACCTGTGCGGAACCCATGCTGTGTTGGTGAGAGGATTTTGTTCTTAAGAAAGTACTTTAAGAGTTGTTTATGCACACATTTTTCAAAAATTCTAGAGATTGAGGAAAGAATCGCGATGGGTCGGAAATTAAAGATAGTTGATGGGCCGCCTTTATGAAGTGGTAGGATGATTGCTTTTTTTCAGAGGCAGGGGACAAGGGATTCTTGGATAGATCTGTTAATAAGAATGCTTATTGGATATGCTACAGCATCAGCAGCGATTTTAAGAAATTTGGCAGGAATTTTGTCGTCTGAGTTTGAGCAGGGCTTTAATTTCAGAAAGAGGTTTTTAATGTAGGAGATAGGGATGGGAGAGAGATTAAATACTGGCTGTGGAGAATGATTTGTGCAGTTTGGAGGAGGGGTATTGGAGCTTGGAGTAGAAGTAGTTGAGGCATTGTGGCTGATCTGAGGTAAAGTGGGTTAAGGGGGAGATGGAGTGGAAGAGGATATAGAAATAGATTAAGGAAAGGTAGAGAAAAAGTAGCACTAATATTAGCAATAGTGTCAATAAAGCAGGAGTTAAAGATGCTAGCTATTTGTTCTGGAGGCAAGTTGGGGTGTGGGCAAGGATTGGCTTTGGTGCCAGGATTTAGGAACTTGTTGACCAGAACATTTTGGGTTTATTTTTCCTATAAGTTTGCTGGTTCCACAAATACTACTGTTTGTCTTTAGATATGAGTTTTTTGGCTTAGTTATAGAGCTGTTTGTATTGAGTGAGGTTGGAGGAATTATTTGATTTAAGTCAGAGTTTCTAAGTTTTGTTCCTTTTAGTCATAATATCTTTGGTAGCTTTTGTAAGCCATTGAGCATGATTTCTTTTAACTCTTTTGGATCTAGTGAGAGCTAGGCTATCTAAGATTTTTAGGAAGGAATTATTAAAGAAGAGCAGAGCATCATTTAATGGAAGAGTTTTAAGACAATTTCAGTTAATGCAGTTTAGTAATCTATTAAATGTGTGGGGATTAAAGTGTGAGAGGTTTCGAACAGGTTTGATAATGTGACCTTTAGGGAGAGAAGAACATGCTCGGATGGTATAGGTAGGACGGTGGTCGCTAATGGAGTTGGACAGTGTTGGAAGACACATACTTGGAGGGGTCTGAGACAAGGATCCAATCTAAGATAGAACCTTTGTTGGTTTTATTGTTGTACCTAGTAGGGGTGCAGATTAGTTGGGTGAAGCAAAAAAGATTTATGCTGCAAGGTATATTTTTAGAGGAAGTAGTAGCCCAATCAATATTTCCAACGCCAAGGATTATTGTTTCATTTTTATAGTACTGGTGATCCAAAAAAGGATATCTTCTAAGAGTGGAATGTTGCTTCCCCGGGGATGTATAAGACAATAATACAAAGTTTTTAGAGCTGTTGATTTTCAGATAGGAGATAAAAAATTTCAGCATTGTGAAATTGTGGGATAGATTCTGTAAATGGTGATATGTTGAGGGAATTGTGGTCTATGATGGTAACACCATCTCCTTTTTTATTAAGTCTTTCTGCCCTAGTTACACTAAAGCTGGGTGGAAGAAACTCAAAGTCCTGTATACTGGATTTTAACCAGGTTTCTGCAGTGACTAGGATATTGGTTTTGTTTTGGGAGAGCCAATAATGGTACTTGGAAGTTTTGCTACAGATACTTTGGAAAATGAGGGTAGTTATGTGAAGAGTTTTAGGACAATTAGTGGGGTTAGCTTGTGGGAAGAAGAAGGTATTAGAGGCCCCAGGGTTAAGGTGGATGTCACAAGAACACATGAGGAATGAAAGGGTATGGGAGAGATAGAGTATGATATGTGAGAGCATAGAGATTTAGTAATGAAGAAAGTGGTTTTGACTATTGGGTACATAAAGTATGAAATAGAGGAGAGTATATAATGTACAGAACAGTTTGTGGACAGGATCAGAGTTTTGACACGGAGAAGAGGAGATGTGTGATAATAGGCTTGGATTGATGTTAGAGAAAGAATTATGAGTGGAGCATGAAAAGGTAATTAAAGAATTTGTTTTGGGAGGTAGAGAGTGGGAGTTTAATGCTGTTGCTTCTATAAGAAGCAAGAGAAAAAAGAAGAGAAGTGAAATGATTAATAACTGTGAAAAGAGGGAAGGCATTAAGGTCTGAGTAATGTGAGGACAGGAAGAGAAGATGGATTGTAAGAGAGGAAGTGTAGAGGAGGAAGTGTGGGATGGTCACTGGATGGTGATCAAGGGGGAGTGGTTAGACAAATATAAATGTAATGAAAGAAGAGGTGGGTGGGAATGAAGGTATGGTAGGGGAGCAGAGTGAGCCTGAGCGAAGCAAGGGCAAATGGAGCAGGTTGAGCCCTGACCCCGACCAGGGTGAAAATGCAAAAAAAAACAATCAGTAATTGCCACAGGCAAAGATAAGTACTTTTAAGTCCTCTCAGTATTATCTAAAAAGTACAATGAAAAAGGCCATTTTACCTGAAGGAAGTAGGTTTTAACTTTATAGACGCTGGCTAGATATTACTTGGTTTACATGCAAGCTAATTTACAAACAGGAGGGAGGAGGGTAATGGGACCAATAGTGCGCGGACCTCAGGTTAGTAGTCTACCAAGTTTTTATTTCAAGTAGAACCTACATTGCAGGCTAAACTTTTCCTCTATTTAGTTTGTTTTTAATAGAGAAGGCTTCCAGGTACAAATGCTTCTGTTTTCAGCAGAGCCGACCTGACAGGGATGACTTAAGGGGTAGCGGACTCCATTCAGCTGGTCCAGGGACTGTAAAGGAAAACAGAAAGGAAAGAAATGAGAGATTGGTTAACTAAGGAAAAGGAGCATGCAGATAGAGGAGTAGGGGGTTAGCAGAGAAAATGGGTGTGTGAAATTAAAAGAAAGAGTGCAGATAATAGTAAGATACTGGCAATAGAAATATGCTGTAAATATACTTGATAAAAAAACAAAACAGGCTGCTAGATGCAACTTATATCCAATTAGTACTGACAAACCTTGTATAATCAAAAGCCTAAATACATTTAAAGGTTGCTAGATATCATGCATATGTCAGTCCTGTTATCAGTACTAAGCTACTACATCCAAACGCTAATACATTAGTCTAAAACTAGAAGCAAGAATAGCAGTTTGACTAAGTATAAGATAATGTTGAAAACAAACAGCAGTAAAAGCAATTTTACAATAAGTCCTGCTAAATAAAGAGACAAACAGTGACTAAGTATAAGAAATTGTTGAAAACAAACAGTTAATGCAGTTTTGCATTAAGTCCTGCTGAAAAAGAGACAGACAGACAGTTCCATATATGGTACCACACCACTAGTTATCTCATGTAAGCAACAGTTAATGTTGGGCCTAAACTTCTGTTTTAGAGAGATATATAAATGGAAAACAGTGATAACTTATGAGACAGTCACAGAATAACAGCAACATTCTTCTAGTATACCACAGTTGTGGACATAAACACTAGTCCGGTTCACCAGAAGCTATTTACCAGGCGAACCACCAATGAGGTTCAGTTACAGGCTTGCTGTTCTTGAACTGTTTGTAAGTTTCTGTGAGGCCATTTTTTGCTTGGGCTAAAGGAAAGTCTCTCTGTTGATCAGTGCAGTGAAAAACATTGAGCAGCCTGCCTGCCCCTGTGGGAGTGGTTACTGACTTGAAACTGTAGTTTTATTGGCCATTTTGGGTCAATTCCAAAACTCCTTCATCTTCCTCTCTTAAAACCCTCTTTTGAGCGGTTTTGCACGTTTTTGAGCATAGCGCAACAACGGGCAGCGCCGCCTAATTGGGTTTAAACTATTCCTGGCTCCACAAAGTCTGCTCTTCACTTTTTCCCTTAGAACTGCTCTATCTCTCAATTTAAACACCATATTCTCATTCTAAGGCCCTTCACTGGTCCAATTAAGTAATCCTACAAGTTAGCACTATTAAACCATAAGCACTACTTACTCTTATACTCTCTACGATTACCCTGTCCTCTATTGGTCCGTCTTAAATTCAGTTTCCCTATTACTCTAGCATGTCCAAAGGTCAGTCAATGGTTTCCTCTCCAGTCCAGCTGGTGAATCTGGGAATTTTGAGGCAATGTTACAACTGTCTCATGTACACGGACAACCCTCTCCTCCTCCAAACAGGTTCAAATATATGTGAGAGATGCAACTATTTAGCCAAACTGGAGGCTGAGCTCTCTCATCTCAAAACTGGTGTAACCAGTCAGGAGGAGAAGGTAACCTCACACAACACAACACCATAACCCACAAAGTCAGTGTGCCAAGCAGCCACAGCCCTTAAGGTTGAATAACACACCTGATACTCTTGTTATAGGTGACTCTATTGTCAGACACACTGACGTCCCGCTCACCAGGCTGAATAAAGAGAAGGTCACGGTGAGCTGCCTGTCGGGTGCTAGGATCCGACACATAACGCAAGCACTCAGGTCACTCCAAAGCAAATACAAATATGACTCAGTCATTGTACATGCTGGTGTGAATGACCTGAGATGTACCTCCCTGGACTACATGAAAAGAGACATAGAGGAGCTCTCTGATCATGTAGCCCAAGCTGGTATGACCCTGACCTTGAGCAGCATCTTACCCTCACCTAGAATGATGCCACAGTACAAAGACAAAATGATCGATTTTAACAATTGGCTAAAATTTTGGTGTCATTCAAAGGGGATCCAGTGTTTGTCAGCCTGGGATGACATGCTCGACAAGCCACGTTGCTTCGCTAGGACGGCTTGCACCTGTCACCACTGGGCTTTCGGATATTGGCAAAGGCTCTTGCCACTCCCATAGTGCCTTTTTAGGCAAGGCTCAAAAGTCAAACCCACCCCCATAGACAGCACAAGGAACAAGAAACTAAGGGTAATGCTGCTAAACGCCAGAAGTCTTAACCTCAAGATGCACGCACTCGAAGCTCTCCTCAGTATGGAGAACATCGATATCTGTGCAGTGACAGAAACCTGGTTCAAGGCTCCAGAGAGCACCCCAGAACTACCAGGCTATACCTCATATCATGCTTTTCGGCCCCAAAACCCGGACCGAACCACAAAAGGAGGGGGAGTTTCCATATTTATCAAAGATATCCACACCTCCAGGTTAGTGGCATTGCACGAAGTATCGGAGACCATCCATGTGCAACTAACAGTGGGCAAGACTGCTTTTCAGTTTATAGCATCCTACAGACCACCCTCTCAAAGTCAGGAATCCCATTCAGCTTTCCTGAAAACATTGGAGAACATGAAGATCTCTCCGAACACCATTATATTGGGCGACTTCAACTACCCAAACATTGACTGGGAGCACTACTCAAGCCCCAGCACCTTAGCCCAAAGATTCCTGGAAATTATAAACTCAAATGCTATGGAACAACTAGTCACCACTCCCACAAGAGGGGACAACATACTAGACCTGATCATTACCAACATGGGGACTCTATGCTCCACACCAGAAATATATCTCTCATTGGTAAGATCAGACCATAAATTAATTTCACTGGATGTCCACATCCCGACCCCACCCCAAGCCCAGAAAACCACAGTGAAAAACTTCTCAAAAGTGAACGTCTCACTTCTCAAAACCGAAGTGGAATCCTTCAAGGCCCCAGGGCCAGTGAAACTACAGCCCAAACTGCAGAATCCTATATAAATGTATTCTACAGACATCTCCAGGAATGCATGGATCATGCTATCCCAAACAAAACCAAGACCCAATCATCTAAAGGCAGGCGTCCAGTCTGGTGGACCCCTGCCATAAATAAACTGTACAACAGAAGGAGGAAGCTACTACATGATAGAGCAAAATCCCTAATAGGGAAGGCATCTCTGATCAGTACTAGCAAAAAATTACGATCCCTCATAAAATCCTCCAAGGCCAGCTTCGAGAGAAAAATTGCACAGGACACCAAAGACAATCATAAGGCTTTTTTCAGTTATGTTAGAAACCTGGGATGCAACTCCCAGACTTGTTCTGAGTTGATTCTCAACGACAAAAAATACACTGAACCCACAGACATCGCAAATATCCTGGCAGACAGGTTCAGTGCAAACTTCTCCACCCCCTCCCCCCCAAAAGAGCAAGTATCTATCCCGGCAGAGGGCTGTCTCCCAAACATCTCAGATGCTCAGGTGAAGGCTGCCCTCTCCAAAGCAAAAAGCACTGCTTCCATGGGACCAGATGGCGTCTCAGGTTGCGTCCCACATGAACTACAAGAGGAACTAATCCCTCAAATAAAACAGCTATACAATCTCAGCCTCACTACAGGATATGTGCCCACAGAATGGCGTACAGCAACAGTGGTCCCACTCCACAAAGGTGGAGCCTCTACGGACCCTGGAAACTATCGCCCCATAAGCCTGACTAGCTTAGTCTGCAAGGCTATGGAGAGGATCATCATGGAGCTCATAAACAAAGACATTGGGGACCTACAGACACTAGATCCTATCCAGTTCGGTTTTGTCAAGGGCAGATCCTGCCTTTTGAACCTGGTTGACTTCTTTGAAACAGTCACCAAAGCCATAGATGAAGGGAAGGTATTCCACACAGCCTATCTGGACCTTGCAAAGGCATTTGACACAATACCCCACTTGGGCATCATAGATAAGCTATCCAGCTTAAATATAAACCCCTATGTCACAAGATGGGTCACAAACTGGCTCAAAGACAGAACCCACAGAGTGAGAGTTCCTGGAGCCATGTCAGACTCAAAACCGGTCATAAGTGGCGTCCCACAGGGTTCTGTCCTGGGACCACTCTTGTTCGGTATATACTTTTCCAAGGTACAGGCAAACGGGGGAGAACTATGGCTCACCAAGTTCGCAGATGACTTGAAAACTGGGTGCCATAATCAACTCTCCAGCTGACACAAACATCTTTCAAAAAGGTCTCACAGAGACAGATAACTGGTGCCAGCGCCATGGTTTAAAGCTAAATGCCAAAAAATGTATAGTCATACCCTTTGGCAAAAACAATGTGCCCACAAATTACCACATAGGCGGAAACCCATTAAGTACAGAGAAAGTTATTAGGGACCTGGGGACCAAAGTTGATAGCAATCTCTCCTTTGAAAACCACATTGCCAAAATGGTTAGAAAGACCTTCTACATAGCCCATCTCATCACGAAGGGTTTCACATCTAGATCAAGAGAGGTAATTGTGCCCCTTTATTCATCCCTCATCAGGCCCATCATAGAATACAATGCCCCTTTTGGGATGTACCTTACCCAACACCTGCAGCAATTAGAAAGACCCCGAAAGTATCTCACCAAGAGGATCAAGGGTCACAAACAGATGCCATATGCTGCTCGGTTAAAAAAACTCCAGCTCTACTCAGTTGCATACTGCCTACTTCGAGGCGATCTATGCCTGACATACAAAGCTATGTCAAATCCAGAATTAATGGACATGCTCCACCTCAGTAAATCTAAATCCCTTAGAGCCACACGCTCGAGGGATTTGAACCTCAGCACAGAAATAAAGAGAACTTGCTGGAGGGACAGGTTCATAACCTAGAGGCTCCCTTCGCTCTGGAATAGAATTCCAGTTCATGTGAGGCAGAGCACCTCACTGAATCTCTTCAAGAAGAATCTCGATAAGTGGATGGGGGATCATAGGTTTGTCCCAGGGATTACTCCCGTGTCACTATTAGACAGAGGCACAGTAAACTAAACCTTAAAAAGGGCACAGTATACTCAAATCAAGGGGTGGCGTAAGCCATACAGAATCGGGCTAGGCTTATAATTGCCCCAGGGCAGATAGCCTAGTATGAACCTATGAACCTATGAGGCGGAGGGCTTTTGCTTTGTTAAGTTTGATTTAAAAAATTGCACCGAACAGGGTAGCATATATAAATAAGCTCCATCCGCACTAAGTATCTTCAAACCTACAGAAGGCTCATTATGATATGCTTAGGGGGGTTCTGAATGCACAAGAGAAACTAAAAGGGGTCAGGAATGTGCTGGATAAATACTTGCAGTTATTGTTGTCTTTCGGCTTTTCCTGGTTAGGGGTCACCACAGCGGAACTCCGGTCCACTAATGATTGGCAGTACATTTTCACGAACGCCGAGGTGCCAGCTCGACGTTCAACCTTAAATGAAGGCACGCACATTTACGCATGTTTTTTGAACACCCACCCAACCGCGGGGAGGACATGCAGACTCCACACAGAAGGCACTCCCCGCCCTCCAGCCGAGAATCGAATGGGAGAACCTTTTGCTGTGAGGCAACAACGCTACCGCTGCACCACCGCAGAAGTCTGGATAAATACTTGCAGTATCAAGTTAAATTTGCTAAAAAAGCTCATAAGAGTAAAAGGGATTGAAGTTCACTGCATCTAATTAAAAATTTCCAGCTTTAAAGTTAAGACAGCACCAGGCTGAAAGATGTGTGAATAGGATTATCAATCCAAACATGGGGTTACCAGCTATTCTCAGGCTTGAAATTCTGCAAAGTTTTGCAACCTTTTATCAACATTTGTTCTTAAAAGACCCAGATTGTGTATCTTCGGTTTCAGCAATTTGACCTTATTTAGCTGGATTAGACCTTCCAAGGTTATTGTCCGCACAAGCTAGGGCTTTATTACTCCTAGAAGGCAAAGAGGGCTTTAAACAAGGCTAAGAAGGGGAAAACACTTGGCTGGATAGCCTTTCACTGGATATCTACCAGGAAGGGGGAAAGGATTTTAAATATGGTTTTGTTCGGCTGGCTAACTCCATACTAGTTATCAGGTTGATCCCTGATTCTTGGAAACAAGCCACAGTCTCAGTAATACCTAAGCCTGGTAAGCCCCCCCCCTCCCCCCCCCAGCATGTCACTTCTTACTGTCCTATCTCAATTTTAAACCATGACTACAAGTTATTTATGTTATTACTAAAGGATAGAATAGCCAGCTTTCTCCTTGATTTATTTCATCTGGAGTAGACTGGCATTATACTGGGACATACAACATTTGATAATCTAATGAAAGCATCAATATTTATTGCTAATGCTATTATATCTGGCAAATGTTTACTCATGCCCAGTCTGGATGCAAAGAAAGTCTTTGGCAGAGTGCTTGATAAAGTATGCTGGGATTACTTATTTGTAGTTCTAGAAAGAATGAGCTTTCCTGATTACTTTATCTCTCTAGCATTATATACAAATGCTAAAGCAAGAATCAAAATAGGCCCTGTACTTTCTGAGGTGTTGACTTTGCATAGGAGAACTAGACAGGGCTGCCCCTGTTCCCCCTCTTGTTTGCTTTGTACCTGGACCCATTACCCACTTAAACTAAGAGAAACACTCTACCTTGGTTTTACTCTTGGGAATAATAACATATCCATCTTACTAAATGTAAATGATTTACTTCTGTAATTTTTAATCCAGATGTAGAAATAGAAGAAGCTTTGTGATATTCTATTCCTTTGGTACTGTTTTAAGTTACAGGATACCTTTAAGATGGAATTAATCAAGATTAATTATATCCCATCAGTGGATCTGAGGAGAAAGTTTCCGTTTTTAGATACGTCTAACACTATGATATACCTGGTGTCAGACTAATGGCCACATTAGAAGAATCTGTGTCTATAACTTATAATATCAGATTTCTTGTGTAGTTTAAATTTTATTTTTCAACAAAAGATTCTGGCTATTAAATGGTTTGTTTTCCCTTTATATTGTATGTGGCACAAAGACTTCCATTAACCATCCTCCAAAGGATTGGTTACCAGCACTAAGAAGGATGGCCTCCTGTTTCTGTTGGTGGGAATTAATGCCCAGATTTATAAGGGAATTGCTCTCCCTTACAGGAAACTCTAGGATGGTGGAACTATTAGTACCTGATTTTGAGTTTTATTTCAAAACGGCCAGACTCAATCTATCATTTGGACTTACAGCTCCAGGATTAATGATCTGAAAGCAGTCCCCAATTAAGGAAATTTGGGGTATCAATACATTTTATGAATGTCAAACAAGAACACAAAAATGAGCTGGATTCAACACCCAATACAGAAGCTTTAATCCAAATATCTTGAGCAACACGCTTTCGGAAGGTGCAATGACCCTCCTTCCTCAGAAGAAAAAAAACAATGAACACCATTTTACAAGCATTTAAATAAGTATTTTAAATGATCTTTAACAGCAGAATAAGTGTTAATTAAATCAAGCACAACTATAAACCTATTAATGAAGCTAGCACAACCACTGATAACCACAGTTATAAGCTGCAGAGGAATGGAAAAAAAGGCACAACTACATACTGCAGAGAAATAGGGGAAATAAGGTGAGGGATAGAAACATTCCACTTCATTTTACATTAAATAGGCCACAAAATATGCAACTTAATAGAAGAATAATTCAAAAGTTAAAAAGATTGGGTAACTTAGCATAACCTAATGTGAAAAATGATAAAATCCCTTAATTTTATACGAATAATTATAAATGTGTTAACACTTTAAAACTTTATACAATACTAAAAAATCATTGTTCAAATACTAAAATACATATATAACTGATAACCAATATTAAAATAGCTGAAAACAGCATATTGAAACAACAAATCAACACACATATATTTTATCTCCTTAAGGCTAAATGCTTAAGGAGACATGCTATAGACACATGATCATTGAGCCCAGGATGGAAATATGATGCCGTACGAATTTGCCAGCATAACTCTTCAATTTCAAGTTGCGTTTGCCAAGGGCCACCTCGATTGTCCTGAGTAATGTGTTTCAAGATCGTGAATTTAAAAAAATGGTCATGATGTGTCATAACATGTTTGGCTAAAGCATTAGACTGGTCTTGTTTGGTTATGGCATATTGATGCTCATATATGCGTTTCTTGAGTTTTCGCTCGGTTTTGCCTATATAATAGGCAGAACAAATTTGACATAGGGCGGCATATACCACCCCATGAGTGTGACAGTTGGCTTTTACCTTAATGTTACACAAAAAGCTGCCTAACTTAACTCGTGAATCAGTGCAGATAAACTTGCACTGGTTGCAACTCCCACATTTATTTATACCAGTGCCAATGTGGGGGCTTTCTTTTAACCTTGGTTCTAAAAGGGTTTTGAGACTTTTACCCTTCCTGAACGTGATCTGAGGCTTATCACCTAATTTATTGAAAATTTCAAAATCATCTTTGATAAACGCCCAATTTTTATTTAAAACGTACCTAATTTGAGAATGACTGGTGCTAAAGGTACACAGAAATCTTGTATTAGGTTGTGTCACAGGCAGATTTGAAATGGGCTCACCTAACAAAGAACTATTACAGCCTTCCACTTCATCTAGTGTTTCCAAGCTTGAATCGCGTTGAGTATTGGGTACCAGTGGTGGGGTGCATGTGGCAAGGGGAGCAAGTATAGGTTTAAAATGACCACTCACTCTTTTATTAATAACTTCAGATTTAACTTCTTGAATAAGATGGGGAGGATAGCCTCTATCAAGGAACATGTCATAAAGCTTGTCACATTCAATTAAAAAATCCCCAAATTCAGATACCATCCTTGCTGCCCTAACCATCTGTCCTTTCACCACGGCCTTCTTTTGATGGTAAGGGTGGCAGCTCAAAAAATGAAGGAAGGAGTTCGAGTAAGTGGGTTTATGAAAAATGGCACTTTTGAATTTCTGATTAACTTGATCTTTAGTTAACAATATGTCCAAGTAGCTAATACTTGAATCCTGTAGATCAAATGTAAACTCTAAGAAAGTGGTGGTTTTGGACAACACTTCCAAAAATTCAGGAACATTTACTGGGGACCCTTTCCAAAGAATGAAAATGTCGTCCTGGTATCGAGTGTACCAGGCGACATTGGTAGAAAACCATTCTGTTGGAAAGATGAATGTTTTCTCCCAGTAGGCAAGCACAACATTCGCAAAACTACCACCACACGGTGACCCCATCGCCACACCAGATTTCTGCAAGTAGGCTTGCCCATCAAATAAGAGAAAATTATTAGACAAAACAATGTCTAGGAGAGTTGCTACGACATGCACGGTATCATTGTTTATCTTAAGATCATACATGAACTCCCTAACCCAATCAATTCCAGTAGTTTGGGGAATAACCGTGTACAAATCTTTAATGTCAATGGTTAAAAACCAGTAACTGCTGTCAAAGGGAATATGGTTAAGATTCTCTAAAAAACTCCATGAATCTTTGCATATTTGTTTTCATGGTTTAAACATGGCTTCAAGATGCTGTCCACATATTTAGCACAAGCGTGGTAGCAGATCCTCTTCCATCCACGATAGGGCGGAACGGGGGATCAGAAAGTGATTTATGGATCTTAGGGATTCCAAATAATACAGGAATCCTAGGTGCTACCATAATAAGGTAATGATGTAACTCAATGTCAATGACTTTTTCAAGAAATAAGTCTTCTATCATACTATTTATTTTGCTGTGTGCAATATTAATCTCGTTTTTACTAACTTCTTGATAAACATCACTAGTGAGAAGCTCTTTAATTCTCTCGACATAAAAGAAATAGTCCATTAGGACTAGTCCACCACCCTTATCAGGCTTCATAGCCCTGATATTACAATCATGCAAAACTTTAATAAAATCCCGTTGGGATTGTGTGATGTTAAGATGAGAAGGGTGGGGAATGCTTTTATTGTTATTCAAAGCCCTAAGGTCTAATTCACATACTCTTTCAAAGGTACGCAAGGTTTCATGCAGAGGAGGATTAAACACACTTGAAACTCTTAAATGTGGTTCGTACAAAGTTCTGTCTCCGAAAAGAAGTTTAAGATTTAATTTTCTTACATATAACTTAAGGTCAGTAATACACTTAACCAAGTCAAAGCTAGAATCGGGAACAAAAGACAAACCTTTTGAGAAAAGCTCAACCATTTCAGAATCAATGTCAAAAGCAGTGTAATTAAACACTTTAAAGTCACAGGTAACGTCAGGAACAATAACAGGGTCGGAAAACCTGTTCATTAAATCTTGTGTTATGTTTTCGATTCCTGAAATAGTTCTGATTGTACTTCCCTTGACGTTGTTGTTGTGGTTGCTTTTGTAATTGCTTTGGTTTTTTTATGAATTTTATGAATGTCTTTTTTTGACCAGGAACATGACTCAAATAAGGTTTGGGTGAAGAGACTGATATATATATATATATATATATATATATATATATATATATACATATATATACACACACACACATATATATATAAATATATATATACATATATATATATATATATATATATATATATATACACACACACACACACACACATATATATCATATATCATATATATATATATATATATATATATATATATATATATATATATATGTGTTTTTTTTTTTTAATTTAATACAAAGGAAGGTTCTAACCAAGGTTCAGTGGTGGAAAGATGTAAGGGGATGGTTAAGGGGCCTGAAAGGGACCACAAGATTAATATATAAAATCTTATTATGCACAAGAACATGCATCCTGTTTGTTTAAATATAAGTTGATTTGGGAAATGACTTAAACCTAGCTATCCTAGTCCCAAGACATACCACTAAATCAGGGAGATTTAGACTTCTGGGGTAGAAATGTTTGTTTAAATACTTTTACACACATGTCAAGCATAAAAGAATATTTTCTGGTACCCAGTTAGACTGTTGGAGGTGTAGTACAGGAGACCTACAAACACATGGTTTGGCACTGCCTGTTAAAGCACGAGCTGCAGGGTATTTGTGACAGTCTCTGGCAAGGATCCATTACCATCTCATCCTCCTTGATCTTAACTGGCTGAGATCCCATGCTAGACCTATCTCAGGTTGAGTCAAATTTATTAAATTTAATTATGTTAGTAGGGGAAAAAAGCAATCACTAAATCTTGGAAAAAGGGTCTCCTATGATATTTGAAATTTAGTCTTTGATCTTGAATTTCAAGGACCTAGAATCTAGGATAGAAGAGGCTCACTTAAGGTGCTGGATAAATAGTAGGCTTTATCCAGTACCTTTCTATAACTATGGGATAATGGGATATATCTGCAAGGTGGATGTAGCAATTGTGCCTTTTATTGACCAGGTGAGCTTTTTGTATATATATATATATATATATATATATATATATATATATATACATATATGGGTCTAGGACACATGCTCGACTAGCATATGTCCGAATCACAAAACATCGAACACACATACAGGAAAGCGCTTAACATCGAAAAGCGCTTCCATGTATGTGTAGTTCAAAACAAATCTACGTTTCTGCAAGGGGGGGCTTTGCCCCCCTGCACCCCCCACACTCCCCCTACTTTATTATTCTCACTCCGAGATCGCACTACAGTGAGGAAAAGGGAATTTTCCCTTACCCGCACTGTAGTCCTATCTACAAAACAGGCACACATACATGGAAGCGCTTGTCGATGTTAAGCTCTTTCGTGTATGTGTGTTCGATATTTTGTGATTCGGACATATGCTAGTCGAGCATGAGTCCAGATCCAATATATATATATATATATATATATATATATATATATATATATTTAATCGATTATATATATATATATATATATATATATATATATATATATCTGTCTACCTATCTCTATACACAGTGGATATAAAAAGCTTACACACCCCTGTTAAAATGCTAGGTTTTTGGGATATAAAAAAAAATGAGACCACAATAAATCATTTCAAATATTTTTCCACCTTTAATGTGACCTATAACCTGTACATTTCAACTGAAAACCAAACAAATTTGTTAGGGGAAAAATATAAAAGATAAAAAACGTACAATAAGTTGGTTGCATAAGTGTGCACACTCTTAAACTAATACTTTGTTGAAGCACCTTTTGATTTAATTACAGCATTTAAACTTCTTGGGTACACACTTGCCATCAATTAGAGAGACTCTGATTAACCCCAAATAAATTTAATCTGTCCTAGTAGGATTTTCCTGACATTTACTCAGTTGCCTGCTACAGCAAAAGCCATGGTTCACAGAGAGCTTACAAAATGTCAAAGGGATCTCATTGTTGAAAGTCAGGAGAAGGGTACAAAAACATTTCCACAGCATTGGATATACCATGGAACACAGTGAAGACAGTCATCAAAAAGTGGAGAAAATATAGGACAACAGTGACGTTGCAAAGAACTGGATGTCCCTCCAAAACTGATGAAAAGACAAGACCAAAAATGGTCAGGGAGGCTGCCAAGAGACCTACAGCAACATTGAAGGAGCTGCAGGAATTTCTGGAAAGTACTGGTAGTGTACTACAGGTGACAACAATCTCCTGTATTCTCCATATGTCTGGGCTATGGGGTAGGGCTGCAAGACGGAAGCCTTTTCTTAGACAGAAAAACATCCAGGCCCAGCTAAAATTTGCAAAACAATACATCACATCTCCCAAAAGCATGTGGGAAAATGTGTTATGGACTGATGAGACCAGGGTTGAACTTTCTGGCCACAATTCCAAAAGGTACATTTGGCGCAAAAACAACACTTCGCATCACCAAAAGAACACCATCCTCACAGTGAAGCATGGTGGTGGCAGTATCATGCTTTGGGGTTGCTTTTTTTCAGCTGGAACTGGGGCTTTAGTCAAGGTGGAAGGAATTATGAACAGTTCCAAATACCAGTCACGTTTGGCCCAAAACTTTCAGGCATCTGCTAGAAAGCTGAAGATGAAGAGGAATTTCAACTTGCAACATGACAATGACCCCAAGCATACATCCAAATCAGCAAAAGAATGGCTTCAGCAGAAGAAAATTGAAGTTTCGGAATGGCCCAGCCAGAGCACAGATCTAAATCCAATAGAAAATCTGTGGGGTGACCTGAAGAGGGCTATGACGAAATGCCCTCACAATCTGACAGATTTGGAGTGCTTTTCCAAGGAAGAGTGGGCAAATATTGCCAAGTTAAGATGTGCCATGCTGACTAACTACCCAAAAAGACTGAATGCTGTAATTAACTTAAAATGTGCTTCAACAAAGTATTAGTTTGAGACAAAAAATAAGTACACACGCTGAAGGTAGTCTTGCCAAAACAGAACCAAAGTAGAAAACAATACAGATGTACCACCATAGACACAATAAAATCTGTGATTTAATAAAACTCTTAAAAGACAAAACAAATGAAGAGAATGTAGGATAAGCGCTTTTGGTAAAATCTTCTTCAGATCCATTAATCACTCCCATCAAGGCAAAACTTTTAAACAGTGTTCGACCAATCATGCTGTTCAGGGGATGTTCCTCTTCCATGGCTAATGGAGACAGGTCCCTCTGGTGGTAGTCCTCCAAAGTTACAAGTAGCAGGAATAAGTTCTGCTTATTCCCTCTTCCTGTTTCTACTTTTTATGTTTATGCTCCTTTCTTACAGAATGGGTTTTAGAGGTACCATTCCATTAAGGCCCGGTGGTTTATCTGCTCTCATTTCCATAATCCACTTGGTCTCTTCCACCTCTGTTCTGTTTCTCATGTCAGCTCCCCTTGGGCTTTCATTCAGCTTCATTGAAGCCATAAATTTGAAACTGTGATTTTATTCCACCCTAATATGCTGATACAGGGCATTTGTAGCTACTTGATTTCTTATGTCTGATAGATGGCGTAAAATCCGTTCCTTAAAAGCTCTATTTGTTTTACCTACATAGTAGGAAGAGCATGTCTTGCAGATGGTTAATATACAATGTTCTTGCTGGTACATGTGGCATAACCTTGAAAAGAATAACTCTTCTTGGCGACTGGGTGTTCAAATATATTATGTGTCCATATAAAAGGGCAGGCTTTGCAAAAACCACATTTCCAGGTGCCTTTATGTTTGCTCCATGTACTATATCTGCTAACAGTAAGGCCATCATGTTGACACAATAAGCGCTTCAGATTCTTCTTGTTCCGAAATGCAAAGCTAGGTTTATCCCCCACTATTTTTCATAATTTCTCATCTGAAGTTAGGACTGGCAAAAACTTCTAATACTATTACAAATGATTCAATTATCCATTCTGTAAGACAGTGAGCACCTCAAATTAGCTAAAGGCCTATTATCTTATGATTGTCTGGTCTCTTCACGCCTCCTATTAGAATAGGGGATACCCCTTCTGAGTTCTGAGTTGCATGGCTTCTTCTCTACTCATTCTGGTATCTTCTTCCTTATATCCTCTTCTCTTAAGGGTGTTCACAAGAGTTTCCTTTTCTTTTAAGAAGATGTCATCTCTAGAACATAATTTGGAGATAGTGTGACCTGATTTCCCACTAAATTCCTAAAGATGTGCCTTGGGTCATGCTGGTCTGATGTAGCAAATGGTTTCGCCATGTAGGTTTCCTGAAGATCATGGTTTCAGTCCCTTTAGCCGGGGTTAGGCAGAGTTTCACATCAAGGAACTCTATCTCCCTTTCAGAGAAGTTTAAGTCAAATTTCAAAAAACTGGTTGTGGGAGAGAGAAATGTGACAAATTCTCGTAGACTAGTGGCATCTCCTTTCCAAAGGTGAAAGACATTGTCCACAAATCTCATGTAGAAAATTATCTTATCTTTCTACAAGTTGTGTACGTCTAGATCCCATTCTTTCTCCCAAGACTATATTCGAATAAGTGTTGGCACATGGGGTGCCCATGGCAACCCCCCATTTTTGGCAATAGTGAGTGTCACCATATAAGAAGATGTTGCTCTCCAGTACTAGTTCTAACAGAGTACAAAGGAGATTAACATCCAAAACTTCACTGCCAGCAAATCTCCTGATGCTTTCAATTCCATAATTATTCGGGATGACCGTAAAAAGACGTTGCACATCCAGTGTGACTAATAATAATAATCCTTCTTCCTGGGATCTCATTTCCATTTTCTCAAACAAGTGACCTAAGAAGTGTGCTGTGTCCTTCAGAACCGTGGTGGCCTTTGATAGGACCTTCTTTAATTCAGCTTCCAAGAATACTGATTACGGCTCAGTCAGCCAGCCCCTTCCCAAAACAATGGGCCACATAGGTGGATCCTCTAAGTTCTTATGCATTTTTGGCAGTCCACTAATGGTTGGTGTTACAGGATGGGCTATATCGAAATAGTCATAAAGCTTCTTCGTAATACTCCTAGTCATAAAGAAATCATATAGTGTATCATGCACACCATTAATCAGTCTCATCAGATCTACCTTGTTCACTTTTTGATAGGACCCTCTATCACTTAATAAGTCTCTCATCTTGGTGCTATAGAACTCAGACTCCATTACCACTATCGCACCTGCCTTGTTTGTTGGTTTAATGACAATGTCTTTTCTCCCCAACAATTCCTTGAGTGCTTGGTATTCACTTCATAGGTTCATAGGTAGGTACTAGGCTATTGGCCCTAGGGCCTATATAAGTCTAGCCAAAAAGGTACCCTGGCTTTCGCCACCCAAGAAAATTATTTTCCTGTGCCCCTGTTGAGCAGCGCCACAGAAGTGATCCTCGGGGTGAATTTCCTATTACCATCCAATCATCAAGATTTTTCTTGAAGAGTGTTAATGAGGAGCTTTGTTTGATATAGATAGGTAGTTTGCTCCAGAGTATGGGAAGTCTCAGGGACAGGAATCTATCCCTCCAGCCTGTTCTGTTTATTGTGATGACAAGGTTTAGTTCCCTAGAGCGTGTGGCTCGGAGGGATTGGGATTTTTTTAAGTGGAGCATGTCCAACAGCTCTGGGTTTGACATAGCTTTGTACATTAGGCAGAGATCACCTCTGAGTAGGTGATAGGGGATGGAGTAACGCTGGAGTTTTTTGAGACAGTCTGTGTAGGGCATCTGTTTGAGGCCAGTAATCCTCTTTGTGAGGTATTTCTGCAGCTTTCCAGTTGTTGTAGATGTCTTGTGAGGTACATACCAAAAGGGGCACTGTATTCTATAATGGGTCTAATGAGTGATGAGTAGAGGGGAACAATGACCTCTTTTTTCCTATATGAGAAACCTTTTGTGATGAGGTGTGCCACGTGGAAGGATTTCCTGACCACTGTGGCAATGTGATTATCAAAGGAGAGACTACTGTCCACCTGTGTCCCAAGGTCTCATCACACTTTCGGTGTTAAGTAGACTACTGCCGCTTGTGGTAGTTCATGGGTACAGACTTTTTACCAAAAGGGATGGCAATGCACTTTTTGGCATTGAGCTTGAGGCCATGGCTTTGACACCAGGCACCTGTCCCAGTGACGCCCTTTTGTAGGATGCCCACATCGTTAGACATTTCAATTATGGCTCCTAGTTTGCAGTCATCTGCGAATTTCATTAGCCAAAGACCTTCTGTGTTAGCCTGTACTTCAGAGAAATAGATACCAAACAGGAGAGGACCCAGGACTGAACCCTGTGGTACTCCACTTGTCACTGGCCTGAAGTCGGATTTGGAGTCTGCTACCTTCACAGTGTGGGTTCTGTCAGTGAGCCAGCTGGCAACCCATCTTGTGACATAAGGATTTATACCTAGTTTAGTGAGTTTATCTATAGTTCTAGAGTGGGGGATGGTGTTGAAAGCCTTGGCGAGATCTAGATAGGCTGTGTGAACCAACTTACCCACATCTATGGCTTTGGTGACCACTTCAAAGAAGTCTATCAGGTTTAGGAGACATGATCTGCCTTTTACAAAATCTAAACTGGGTGGGGTCCAGAGTTTGGAGATTACCAGTGTTATTGTTTATAAGCTTCATGATGATATGTTCCATAGCCTTGCAAACCAGGCTCATCAGGCTAATGGGGTGGTAGTTCCCAGAGTCCATGGTGGCTTCCCCTTTGTGGAGTGGGATAACTGTTGCTGTGCGCCATTAAGTGGGCACAAAGCTTGAGGGAAGGCTATGATTGAACACGGTACTTAGGTGGGGTGCCAGTTCGTTCTGTAGTTCATGTAGAATGCAGCCTGGGATGTTGTCAGGTCCCATGGATGCTGTGTTTTTGGCTTTGGAGAGTGTAGTTTTTACCTGTGCAGCCGTGATTACAGGAACTTTGCATTCCTCCGGTAGAGAGATGGGCCCTTTAGGGGTGAGAAGGGGTAAAGTTTGCATTGAACCTATCTGCCAGGATGTTGGCAACATCAGTTGGTTCTTTATATTTAGTGCCATTGTGCTGTACCTCAGAGCAGATCTGAGTGTTGCCATTGAGATTATTGACATAGCTATAGAATGCTTTGTGGTTGTCTTTAGAATAAGTGGCGATTTTGTTTTCGTAACTAGCTTTGGAGGATTTTATGAGGGACCTCAGCTTCTTACTGAGGCTGACCAGGGAGTTCCTCCAATCATGGGATTTTACTCTTTCCTGCAACAGTTTCTTTCTTCTGTTGTAGAGTTTGTTTATGGCAGGGGACCACCAGATTGGCTTCCTTTTTTTGGAGGATAGCATATTGGTTCTTTTAGGGATTGCACGATCCATGCACTCGTGTAACTGCTTATAAAGTGCATTTGTGTAGGATTCAGCAGTCGTACCTCTATTGTCCATCTGCATGGGTGTCGTGAACTTTGCCACTTCTGTCTTAAGAAGCATGAAGTTGGCTTTGGAAAAATTTTTTACGGTGGTTTACCTAATGGAGGGTGGGGGTGGGATGTGGATGTCTAGGGTGATTAGCTTGTGGTCGAATCTAACTAACAAGGAATTGACCTCTGGTGTGGAACACCAGTTGCTCATGTTGGTAATGACCAGGTCGAGGATATTGCTGCCCCTGGTGGGGGTGTAAATAAGTTGATCCAAGGCATTGGAATTTATGAATTCCAGAAAACGTTGAGCAAAAGAGTTGGTACATGAGTAGTTTTCCCAGTTAATGGTGGGATAGTTGAAATCGCCCATTATTAGGGTGTTAGGTTGTACCCTAACATTTTCCTGTGTATCAAGAAATGAGGAGTGGGAATCCTGGGGCATGGTGGGGGATCTGTAGCAAGCTACAATTTGGATTGCGGTCTTGCCCAGAGTTAGATGCACTTGGATAATCTCGGATGCATTATGCTGAGCAACTTTGGGTCAGGTTATGGAATTGATTACTCTTAGATTGTGACCTATGTCTTGCCACCTCTTCTTCACAAAGGTGAATAAACATCCACCATAGGATGGTACAGCGGCACGAAAGTGCTTGTTTTTTTATAAAGATTAACTTGTTCCTTATTGTTGCTAAACATGTGTTTCCCAAAACATTTCATGTTTATCACAAATTCATTTAGTGGTGATCTAATGAAGGGGATAAAGTAGGGTTGCCACCTTTCAGCGTGGCTAAAACTGGAGTAAAGCCACACCCCTCACATCACCAGTAACCCCCCCCACAACCCACCCCTCTCCCACCCACATTCCGCCTAGTTTGTGACGTCACGATGACACTCGGCAGGGAACGCCCTCTTTTTCCATTCCTGCTGCCTGCTTTCGGCTGATTTACTATGCTTTTCTGTAAAAAAGCATAGTAAATCAGCCGATTTACAAACTCCGATAGTCTGTTTCCTTTTTGAAACAGAATACCATTTCTACAGTGTTTTCCGGACTACCGGAGAATCAGTTTGATTTCCGGATAGTCCAACGGAGGGGTGGCAACCCTAGGATAAAGGAAAGGTCCCTCTATAACACTGAAATCTGAGTCTCTGTTTGAGCACTCTTAGAGATATTGAAGACTAAGGAATCAGTCATTTTCTTTAATTATACCACCTTGCATTTTTCCTTTCCCTGCTGTCTGCTCTCGGCATGCGCATGTTGCTGCTCTGTAATAAAAACGGGAGATTTTGTAAAATTGGTAAGTGCTGATCCCCTTCTTTGGGTCTAGTGGCTACTGAAGTAGTTTCTATATGAGAAATGTCTTCTTTAGATGTGGATGCTTCAGTTCCCTTTTCTTTATTAGAATCATGTTCTTCCTGCCTTAAAGTCAGGGAGTTAACATCCAGAGTTGTTCCCCTATGGGTCGTTGGTGTAATTGCAGCCATGTCACTAGTAATTTCCTTTAAGTTAGCTTCTAATTTATGTGTTTCAAAATGTCCAGTTTCAGGCATTGTTACCTGTGTATTCTCAACTGCTTGGTTCACCTTGACTTTATTAGCTTTTTTATTAGTATCTAATACGGTTTCCCTTCCATTAGTTTTCTGTTCTTTTGTCCAATTACAGAGATTGTCATTCTTGTAATCAATGAAGTCTCTAGTTAGTTTGTGGCTTTTAATACTTTTTAATTTATCTTGAAATTAAAATGACAAGTAGCATCCAAAAGAAACACAGCTCACAGAAAGCTCCACAAACTGTACACGGCTCGAACAGGAACACAAAAAGATTATATTGATGTACAACCATAGGTTAAGCGCTTTCATCTGTTGTAACAGACTTCATCAGAACGAGGTACACCCAATTAAAACCATTTAAATACTCTAAAAAGGCACCAAAACTTAATCTCATTTAAACAAACATACAACTATTTCCTCAAAAAAATTTTTAAAACATCTATCTAAACATCCCTTAAGTTCATCTGCCAAAAATAGTCAAATAATTAATTTAAAAACTTATTAAAACAAATGAAATATATAAAAAATAATGTGTGTATAGATAATATAAATTAATTACAAAAAATAATTACAAAAATACATGAATTACTTACAAAAACTATAACGAACTATAATAATAAATAACTTAAACTACTTAAATAAATCTCCCTATTGAGAGAGAGTAAAAAAAGGTTTAATACTGACAAATTCATTAATACCTGGGAATCATGTGGCGTCAGTCAAAATCTGCCATTTACTCTCCTTCATGGCTAACAAGGCTTTCCAGGCTTTCCAGTTCCCACCATACGGTGTTATGTCAACACTGTCAATAATAGAAAATTTTAAAACAATGTATTTCACCATAAGTGAAAATATGTCTATATAGGGCATTATTGGAATCTTTCACTTTAATCCTATACAAATGTTCATAAATATGTCATCTAAAATGCCTCTCTGTTTTTCCTATATAATAGGCAGGGCATGATAGACAATGGGCCATATAGACAACATTTTGGTGATACAATTACCTGCTCTAAATTTAATATACGTCTTATTGAAATCACCTAATTTTATTCCTACATCTTCACAAATAGCATGACATTGCTTACATGACCCACATTTCCTTGTGCCTGTAAATTTCCTTTTACTTCTCCCTCTCATCTCCAATAACTTCTTAATGTTGGGTCCAGTTTTATAAACAAAACTGGGACTCTTCCCCAAAATGTCAGCTAAATCGTTGTCTACTGTAATCAAATTCCAATACCCACTTATTATATTTTAATGTATTCCACATACGGTGAATACATCAGGACACATACACGGTGACTAAATCCATAATTAGAGTTATCACCTTCATTGTCCTGTTTTTTGAACTGCTTTTTGAAACCCAAACTCAACACTGGCGGGTATTTTTTACCCCATTCATTAGTAACATAATGAACTATGTCCTCCAATAATGGGTTAGGATACCCCCTATTACTGAACATGAACTTAATAAAATCAAGTTCTCTGCACATGACTTCTTTAGTACAGGACATCCTAGCGGCTCGAATACATCGTCCCTTAAACACATTTTTAAAAACATGCTGTGGGTGGTTACTACTGAATTCCAAATAATTGTTAGAGAAGGGTTCCTTTCTATAAATACGTGACATAAACCCGTTTTCAGAATGACTAATATATGTGTCCAAATATGCAATACCATTAGTATTGATGTTGTGGGTAAATTTAAGAAATTCAGTCGTCTGACTGATGTACTCAATAAAGGAAGGAATAATGTCCAGCGGACCTTTCCATAATATAAACAAATCATCTAAATATCGGGTGTAGTACACTATGTGTGACTAAAATTCACTAGTAATAAGAAATTTGGACTCCCACTCTAACATAACTAAGTTGGCAAAGATGGGAGTACAAGATGCTCCCATCGCCACACCTCTATTCTGTCTAAAATATTCACCTTCAAATTGGATGTAATTATGGTCCAAAACCAGTCCCATCATGTCAGTAATAAGGCAAATACGGTCCCAGTCCATGTCAGAGTAGTTCCTTAAACTGTTACTAAAATAGTCCAACCCGATATCCTTAGGAATACAAGAAAAAAGATCCATCACATCAATAGTGATGAAAATTAGTTCTTTTCTCCAAATGTTAGATGTTAATTGCCCTAAGAAGGTCCAGGAATGTTTAATAAGATGAGGTATTTTATTATACATTGGTTTGGTCCACAGGTCAATTACAACCCCAATAGGGTAGGTTTTATATCGACTTCCCGATACTATAGGTCTAAATGGGAGGATGTTTAGATAGATGTTTTAAAAAAAATTTTGAGGAAATAGTATGTTTGTTTAAATGAGATTACGTTCTGGCACCTTTTTAGAGTATTTAAATGGTTTTAATTGGGTATACCTCGTTCTGATGAAGTCTGTTACAACAGATGAAAGCGCTTAACCTATGGTTGTACATCAATAAAATCTTTTTGTGTTCATGTTCGAGCCGTGTACAGTTTGTGGAGCTATCTGTGAGCTGTGTTTCTTTTGGATACTACTTTTTAATTTGTTGTCATAGGCATCTAGTCTGCTTTGTAAATGTTCTAGTTTAGAAAAGCAAGACTCAGATAAATGCATACGCTCAAGTTCTTCCTGTTTCAGCTTAATTATCTCCACTACTTCATATTCCTGCAGTTTGAAGAACTCTATTCAAAGCTTCATGTATTTGAAGCTTGTTTCCATATTTATTGCCTGACACTTAGCCAAAAGTGAAGGAAAAGTGTTACCACAGCTCAGCATGCATCTAATGTGTAGGCCCCGAGGTATTACTTGATGGTGTAGGCAAGCTTCCACATGGAAGCATTGCCATTGAAGATGTTTTAGTCTGTATGCTGCATTCTCAACTTCCCAGTAAACAGCATCAAAGTCTTCATTTACAAGCATATTTAAAGGTTGGAAACTGCCTGTAGCATTTAAGTCAATTCCCAAAAGTGGATTTGTTAGACCTGTTACAAGGTTTGTTACTGTTTTTGAAGCCATTAGTCTCAAAAGGAACACTAGTTGAGAAATCTGTTAGGGAAAAAATATATAAAAAATAAGTACAATAAGCTGGTTGCATAAGTGTGCACACCCTTAAACTAATACTTTGTTGAAGCACCTTTTAATTTAGTTACAGCATTCAGTCTTCTTGGGTACACAACTGCCATCAACTAAAGATACTCTGATTAACCTCAAATAAAAATCAGCTGTCCTAGTATGTGGTATTTACTCAGTTGCCTGCTACAGCAAAAGCCATGGTTCGCAGAGAGCTTACAAAGCATCAAAGGGATCTCAGTGTTGAAAGGTATCAGTCAGGAGAAGGGTACAAAAAATTTCCACACCAATGGATATACCATGGAACACAGTGAAGGCAGTCATCAAAAAGTGGAGAAAATATGGGACAACAGTGACATAGCAAAGAACCAGATCTCCCTCCAAAATTGATGAAAAAACAAGATGAAAACTGGTCAGAAAGGCTGCCAAGGGACCTAAAGCAATACTGAAGGAGCTGCAGGAATTTCTGGCAAGTACTGGTTGTCTGCTACATGTGACAACAATCTCCCATATTCTCTATATGTCTGGGCTATAAGGTAGTGGTGCAAGATGGAAGCCTTTTCTTACACAGAAAAACATCCAAGCCTTGCTAAAATTTTCAAAACTATACATCAAGTCTCCCAAAACCATGTGGAAAAATGTGTTTTGGTCTGATGAAACCAAGGTTGAACTTTTTGGCCACAATTCCAAAAGGTACATTTGGTGCAAAACAAGACTTTGCATCACCAAAAGAACGGTGAAGCATGGTGGTGGCACTATCATGCTTTGGGGTTGCTTTTCTTCAGCTGGAACTGGGGCTTTAGTCAAGGTGGAGGGAATTATGAGCAGTTCCAAATACCAGTCACGTTTGGCCCAGAACCTTCAGGCATTTACTAGAAAGTTGAAGATGAAGAGGAATTTCACCTTTCAACATGATAATGACCCCAAGCATACATCCAAATCAGCAAAAGAATGGGTTCACCAGAAGAAAATTAAAGTTTTGGAATGGCCCAGCCAGAGCCCAGACCTAAATCCAATAGAAAATCTGTGGGGTGACCTAACGAGGGCTATGCACAAGAGATGCCCTTGCAATCTGACAGTTTTGGAGTGCTTTTGCAAGGAAGAGTGGACAAATATTGCCAAGTCAAGATGTGCCATGCTGACAGACTCCTACCGAAGAAGACTGAATGCTGTAATTAAATCAAAATGTGCTTTAACAAAGTATTAGTTTAAGAGAGTGCAGATTTATGCAACCAGCTTATTGTACGTTTTTTTATTTTTCATATTTTTTCCCCTAACAGGTTTGTTTGTTTTTCAATTGAATTGTAGAAGTTATAGGTCACATCAAAGGTGGGAAAAGTTTTGAAATGATTTACTGTGGTTTCATTTTTTTTTATATCACAAAAATCTGGCATTTTAACAGGGGTGTGTGCACTTTTTATATCCACTGAATACATATATATATATATATATATATATATATATATATATATATATAAAGATATAGATATATATATAGATATAGATACAGATACATGTATGGGAATGCTACAGAATCCTGAAGACCAAAATCCTGAGACCAAAATCTCGAAAGTTCAAGACAATGAAAACTCAAAATACTGAAAACACACATGATAACAACACTTACTATATTCCAGACATATATATATATATATATATATATATATATATATATATATTTTTTTTTTAAACATACCTTTCGTTTTCCCTATGTAGAAATGTTTACATCCTTCAGCCATATAGACTACTCCTGAACTAAAACAATAAAACTTGTGCGTAATTTTCACAAGTTCTCCTCTTCCAATTTTAACTTCTTTTCCTTCCAAAATGTATTTGCACTGATGACAATGTCCATACTTATTCATACCTCCTTCTTCTAAAACTTGTTCCCCTCTTTCAAGTAATGTTTTAAAACATAAATCTTTTTTATAGACAATAGTAGGTTTTTCACCTACTTTCTGTAAAATATCAAGATCAATTTCAAAAATATTCCAATTATGTTTGATTACTTGTCTGACTCCTTTAGAACGTGTTGAATGGCATAACCAGGGCTCCCTGGAAGCATTCCTGTGTTGATTTTGTAGCCCTTTCACCTAATTGTGCGGTCGATGACCCATCTGAACATTCTAACAAAGGTGCAAAAATTTCTTCTCTCCTTTTAATTCTGACCTCAATAACCTCCTTCAGCAAGATATGGGGGTACCCCTTCCGTACCTCCTCCTTTCTAACATAGACCACAAGTTTTCACATTCACTGATAAACATTTCATCACTGCTTATCATATGGGCTAACCTGACACACTGCCCTTTAATAAGGGACCTTTTTTGTTGGGTACTTTCCAACACAAAGAACGTGAACCTAAAATGCTTACAGACCAAGCTGTGCTTGAACAAAGCATTATTATTATTTGATGTTGTTATACTATAGCAATGCTCGTAAATTCTCCTTTTCAGAGCTCTTTCAGTTTTACCCACATAAAAGGCATAACATGCTACACAAGTAGCCTAATATATAATGCCTTTGTTCTCACAATTAATGTACTCTTTGCCTGTATCAATTTGTCCCTACTCGGAATATATATACAACTGGTATTGCTTACGTACATGCATTGTGTAAACCTAACGCACTTAAATGTGCCTTTTTTCTGCATGGATGTAGCTTGCCCACCCTTGTTCTTATGTTCTAAAATATTCTTAATATTCATACTTTTTTTGTAAATAAATTGAATACAACCCTTAAATAGTTTGTCCACGGTAATAAAATTCTTGAAAAGTTCCCAATATGTGTGAATGGTCTTAGTTGTATTGGAGGTATCTTTATTATAACTGGTAATAAAAGCCCCTGAAAAATTTTAACTGTTAGCTTCTCTACCATCTATATTATTATTTTTCTTTGAATATAGTACCACTCCCATTTTCCACAATAATGGGAAGTATTTATCCATTAACTTCTTCTATAATTTCGTCTACTAAACCAATAAGGTACTTCCTTCCTAAAAACATATTTTTAATAACTTCACATTCACTGAGAAAATCACCCTCTTCAGAAGACATCCTAGAGGCCCTTATGAATTGCCCCTTGATGATACTATGCTTTTGTTTGTAGGGGTGGGCACTAGTGAAATGTAAGTAACAATTTGACAAAGTTTTCTTTCTGTATATAGTGGATTTGAACCTTTTCCCCCTCAACAGTGTGCAACATGACATCCAAGTAATTAATTTTAAAATTTTCAAAATTCTAGGTGAACTTTAAAAATATCTGTGGTTTGCCCTATATATTCAATAAATTCTCTAAACTTCTGTTCTGTACTGGTCAAAAATGTGCAAATGTCATCCAAAAGTCTTCTATAATAATTCCAACAATGCACACAGGGGAATTCCACACATACTTCTTTTCCCACATCTGTAAAATGATATTGACATAGCTGGGTGCGCAACTCGCACCCATGGCTACCCACTAAGTTGTCTATAAAATTCACCTTTAAATGCAATGATGTTATTGTACAATTTCCATAAGTTCTAAAAGAAAGTACAGTTGTGTACACTTTCCATAAATGTAGATGTTCTAGTGTATTCACTGTTGCAGTCATTACATTTGGGTTATCTGCTTGCAGGTAGCCCTCAGTTGGCCTGATTAACAAAGTCTTGGCTCCTGCATTGGTTGCTGTCCCTTCTTTCATGACGTCAGGCCGTCAGGGGTATAAAACATGCAGCCGATGCCATTACATCAGTTTTTCTTGCCCCAGATGTCAGGTGCCCCCCTAATGGAAAGCAATTAAATATAAAAGTACAATGATATACCTCCAACAAAAAAACAAATACAACAAAAAGGCTTTTAAGCATAGTAAAGGAAAGTAGAGGTATAGCCAAAAGAAGTTAGGGGGCTGGAGGGAGGGTAACCAGGACTGCAACAGTGAATACACTCGAACATCTACATTTATGGTAACTGTACACAACTGTACTATGATTTTCGTGTTTCACTGTAGCAGTCATTACATTTGGGTAGATTCCCAAAACTATGGTTGGGAGGAGGAATTTAGATAGCATTAGGACAAGCTATAAGGCCCTGCAAGACTGCAGTGGCCAAGCCAGCTCTGGATTTAGAGAAAAATGGCAAATGATAATGCTTGGTGAAAGTATGTATAGAACTCCAGGTAGCAGCTTCTAGGATGTCCCTGGTAGGGACGCTTCTGAGGAAGGCTGTAGAGGTAGATGCAGCCCTGGTGGAGTGAGGTCTGATCCCCTGGGGGATAGGTTTTCCATGGTGCTTATAGCAGAAATGAATGCAATGGCCTTTCCATTTAGAAATTGTTTGCTTTGAAATGGCCTTCCCCTCTGCCCCTGTAGCAAATGCCACCAGCAGTTGTTCAGATTTCCTTTGAGGTTTAGTCCTGTCCAAGTAAAATCAAAGTTGTCTGTGCACATCTAAGGAATGCAGTATCCATTCCCCTTTATTCTGTGGATTGGGAAAGAAGGTTGGCAAATGAATGGACTGATTAAGAACCACACTGGATACCACCTTGAGCATGAAGGATGGATTGGTTCTGAGGGACACCCTGTCCACATAAAAGATGATGAAAGGCTCCACTGCCATAAGGGCCTGTAATTCAGATACCCTTCTAGCTGAAGTGATTGCTAAAAGGAAGGCTGTTTTCCAAGAAAGAAATTTTAAGTGGCTCGAAAGGAGGTAGAGTGAGTTTCTTCAAAACAAAGTTAAGGTCCCAGGCTGGGGTTGGAGCTCTCCTGGGTGGTCTCAAATTTTTGGGCCCTCTGAGGAACTGCTTGAGCAGTGGATGAGAGAAGAGGGGAGGTTCTGTGTTATAATGAGCTGAAATGGCTGAGACGTGGATTTTAATGGAGGAAAAAGACAGGTCCTTGTGAAGCATCTCAGTTAAGTATTGTAAAATCTGAGGTAAATTGTGCACTGCTGTGCTCATGCCTTGAGATTGGATTCAGGCACAGAATCTTTTCCATTTTTCAGCATAAGATTTTCTGGTACTAGGCCTCCGTGCCTCTAAAATGATATCCATCACAGGTTTACTGAGGGATGGTAAAGGAGAGATTATGTAATTAGCCAGCCTGCAAGGTTCAGTGTTAGAAGCTGAGGGTGCAGAATCTGGTTCTCCTGCTGAAACAACAGGGAAGGAGTTTGAGGCAGGTGCCATGGGGTAACTGTGACACAGTGCGCAGGAGGGGGTACCAGTGTTGGCGCGGCCAGTCTGGAGCAACCAAAATCATCCTTGGTTTGTCCTGTTTGATTTTTAGTAGTACTTTTGAGAGCGGAGGCAGAGGGGGGAAGGCATAGACTAACAGTTTTTCCAGCTGAAGGACAGAGCATCCAGTTTCCAGGCTTGTTTGTGAGGAGTCCTTGTGCAAAATTTGTCCAATTGGTAGTTATGGGGAGAGGCAAACAGGTCTCTATCTGGGCTCCCCCATTTGCTTGTCAACATGTTGAAAATCCTTGGTTCTGCTTTCCACTTGTGTGGGTCCATGAGGTTTCTGCTTAGTCCGTCTGCCAGTGTATTTAATTTTCCTGTCAGGAATTGAGCTTGTAGGTGCACTTGGTAGCTCAAGGCTGTGTTCCACAATGCCATGGCTAGTCTGCAGAGAGGGTAAGAATGTGTACCCCCCTGCTTGTTTATGTACCACATAACAGTGGTTGCCCATCTTTACCATTAGTTGTCCTGGAAGAATGTAGTCCTGGAAGGCTGTCAGAGCATTCTGTACAGCTAACATTTCTTTTTGATTGATATGCAGGTGCATTTGACTTGGGTTCCATTTGCCCTGAATGCACTTCCCTGCCAGGTGAGCTCCCCCATGCATAGTCTGATGCATCTGTTGTTAGGATTTGGGCGGCAGGAGGTGGTGTGAAAGGTAGTCCCTTGTTTTGGTGGCAGGCCTCTGCCCACCAAAGGAACTCTAGGTGTAGGCAAGGTATGATAGGAATCATTGCTTCTAGATCCTGAATATGCTGACACCATAGGCTTTTTAGATACCACTGTAGTTTCCTCATATGCAGTCTTGCATATGGAATTAGAAGAATGCAGGAGGCCATGAACCCCAAGGCTTGCAGTATTTGTCTTGCAGATAGCATGGTTTTTGTGGCCACTTGTTTGAAGTAGGTTGTCAAATGAATTTGTTTCTCTGGCGTGAGGTAAGCCATCTGGGAAGTTGTATTCAAGCTTGCTCCCAGGAATATAATTTGCTGACAGAGTACCAGGTATGATTTCTTTTCATTTATGGTGTACCCCAGACAAGTTAGAACCCTTTGTACAAAGGCCAGATGATTCAAAAGTAAATCCTGGCTTTCTGCCTGAATTAGACAATCGTTCAGGTATGGGTATATTTGAATATTTCTTTGCCTGCAAAATGCAATAACTGGGGATAGGCACTTTGTGAATACCCTGGGTGCAATAGAGAAGCCAAAGGGCAGTGCAGAGAACTGATAGTGCATGTAGCCTGCTTTGAAGCGTAGGTATCTTCTGCAAGATTCCCTGATTGGGATGTGCAGGTATGCTTCTTTTAAATCTAGTGTTGCCAACCAGGCATCTTTGCCTAGCATAGGAAGTAATTGGTGAAGAGTCAGCATCTTGAATTTTGGAATCTCCAAAAAAGTGTTTAGAGTAGACAGGTCCAGGATAGGACACCATGAATTGCCTTTTCTGGGTACCAGGAAAAGTCTTGAGTAGAAACTTTGTCCCTTTTCCTCTTCTGGTACCATATGAATAGCCCCCATGCTTAAGAGAGAAAGTCCTTGTTTTTGGGCCTCTGCCCACTGATTTGGGGGTAGGCCTGGCCACCTGCTTGGTGTTGGCAACGTGTGGAAGTGAAATCTGTATCCCTGGGACACTATATTTGAAACCCATTTGTCCTGGGTAATGAGATCCCAATTTTTTGCATGAAGAGCAATCTTTCCCCCCAAAGGGACAGTCAGTTGATAAGTGCTTGGAAATTTTAAAAGGAAGTCATTGAGACAGTTTACCAAACGGAAGAGTCTTATTACTCCCAGATTTGGAAGTGGAAGCCCCCCACTGCTTAGTCCTGTGTGTCCCCTGGGACTGAAACCTGGGTTTTTTGCTGTGTCCGGGTTTGGCTTGAGAAGGGCTGTAAGGGACCAATTCTTAGAGGGCCAGTGCCTACTAAATCTAGGAGGCTGAACTTGTAAGAAATCTTTAACAGTTTGCATAGATTTAGATTTATCTTCCATCTTTTTAAGAACTTCCTCAGCCTTCTTGCCAAACAGGCGGTCTTGATTTAAGGGAGCATCCAACAATTTAGCTTTAACATGATTAGGCTAAAATTGCTCCTTAAGCCAAGCATGCCTTCTGAGCACAGAGCCAGTAACAGTAGCCCTGCAAGAGGCCTCTAATGAATCAAAACCACATTGCAAAGTATGTTTTCCAACTTGTTCAGCAGAATGCATTAAATCCTGTAATTCTTTATTTTCCACACAGTCGGGAATCAACATCATTTTCTGTTTAAGCAGTCCAATAACATGTTGCTGATACTTTAACATATGAAACTGGCAGTTTAAAGCCCTAATGGCCAAGGTTGCAGAAGTGTAAACCTTCTTACCCCATCTATCCAGCGCCCTGGAGTCTCTATCAGAAGGGGTAGGATTTTTAACAGTAGAAGCCTTAATGCCCTTGGGCCCCTGTGAAATAGTCTCTGGATCTGTAATAGGATTTTTAAAAAGGAACTTGTGGGACTCAGGGACCCTGTAGTATCTGTCAGGTTTTCTGGGAGCAGGAGACAAGGAATCAAGGGCCAAACTAGAATCCGAAAAAGCATCATCAACAATGTCTAGTACAGGAGGAATAGCTAAAGGCCTATGCTGAGGTAGGAGAAGTAAATCCCTAAGCCTCTTTTTTGAATCAGAAAAATCCTGGCTTTCCCAGTGGAAATGCTCCCTTAGAGTATGTAAGGTTTCCCCAAAAGAAAAACCCTCAGGAGGGGAAGCAGAGGGAATGGAGTCCTCTGCATCAGAATCTTCATAAGTAGATAAGGGCAAATCCAGATCATCAGAAGAATCAGAAAAAAACAGAATCCTAGTCAGAAGATTCATAATCAACTTCAGTCCTAGGCCTCTTAGAAGAGGGGGGGGGTTGGCTACCCCTGATTAGAGTTATTAGATCTTCAGCCATTCTTATCATTTGTTTTTTAGGCATAGAGGCCTGAGCATATGGCCTGGGCATCATTTTTTTAGGCATGGTTTGAGACTTAGGCCTAAGTAAAGAAGGAGGCGTTGGTTTAATATGCAAGTCCATAGGCCTGAATACACCCTCAGAAGCCGGTGCCTGCACAGCTCCGGACCCATCCAAGGTAGAGACATCCGCGGGTTCCATAGTTGAAGCATCTTGCGGCATACCGGGTCTCAGTAGAGGCCTGTGAATCAGAAGTAGCGGGTATCATGGGCTGCGAAAGCGCCTCACTGAGTACCAGCGAACTGGTGACTTTCTTAGGAGAAGCGTCGTTGGCAGTTTTGGAGCTCGGCAGCCTGTCTCTGTCTTTATCTTTGCATTTTTTTGAAATCCCGGTAGTCGGATGGCTAACCGATGACATTTCTGGATAATTAAACCGTGAACTGAAATATTTAGACGCGAAAATATACCGACGATGGATAGTGCGCTGATTAAATAAAGCACAAAACCAACAGCAAGGTACATCATGGTCAGGGCCTAGGCAAGGAATACAGTACGAATGAAAATCTTTATGAGGTATTTGCTTTCCACAAGTAATGCAATTATTAACTTTTACTGACATCGGTAAGGAGCAAGAAAAAGTTTCCCCAATGGGGTACTTAGCTTTAGTTGAAGACTTTGGTTCTGAAACTCGAAAATTTCAGGAGTCGGCCGACCGGCACTTGTGAAGTGCTTCTGCTTCGGGCACCGCACGGCAAGAAAGACATATGTAATTGCATCTGCTGCATGTTTTATACCCCTGACGACCTGACGTCATGGAAGAAGGGACAGCAACCGACGCAGGACCCAAGACATTGTTAATCAGGCCGACTGAGGGCTACCTGCAAGCATACCTCTCAACCTGGAAACATCAAAAATCAGAAGTAGCGGGTATCATGGGCTGCGAAAGCGCCTCACTGAGTATCAGCAAACTGGTGACTGGCTTAGGAGAAGCGTCATCGGCAGTTTTGGACCTCGGCAGCCTGTCTCTGTCTTTATCTTTGCATTTTTTTGAAATCCTGGTAGTCGGATGGCTAACCGACGACATTTCTGGATAATTAAATCGTGAACCAAAATATTTAGAGGCGAAAATATACCGACGATGGATAGTGCGCTGATTAAACAAAGCACAAAACCGACAGCAAGGTACATCATGGTCAGGTCCTAGGCAAGGAATACAGTACGAATGAAAATCTTTATGAGGTATTTGCTTTCCACAAGTAATGCAATTATTAACTTTTACTGACATCAGTAAGGAGCAAGAAAAAGTTTCCCCAATGGGGTACTTAGCTTTAGTTGAAGACTTCAGTTCTGAAACTCGAAAATTTCAGGAGTCGGCCGACCGGCACTTGTGAACTGCTTCTGCTTCGGGCACCGCACGGCAAGAAAGACTGATGTAATGGCGTCTGCTGCATGTTTTATACCCCTGACTACCTGACGTCATGGAAGAAGGGACAGCAACTGACGCAGGACCCAAGACTTTGTTAATCAGGCCGACTGAGGGCTACCTGCAAGCATACCTCTCAACCTGGAAACATCAAAAATCTGGACAAGGGCCATGAAAAATAGGTACAAATCTGTACGCTAATTAACATCTAATTTGCACACATAATTACGTAAACCCACCCACTCCAGTGGAATTGTGGGATACCAACTTTCAAACACAAACTGAAGAACAGACAACCAAAATATGCCACCTGAGTCCCTCTGCAGCCATTCCAATGTCCCATTACCTGGCTATTTCGCCCCATTTACTATAAACAATAATGTGTGCATACTGCTTTACTTCTACAATGATTATTTGGATTTTATTTTTACATTTTGCAGCACATCAATGCACAAACACTAACAGACATATGATAAACAATGTAATACTGTCTCACAATGAAAATAGACTTGGCATTAAAACTTCTCTGCCCTTGAAACTCACATTCATTGAAACAGCATTGAAACCTGCACCACATCCAAAGAAAATGCATCTGGCCTGTGGTGGATAAAGATTACCTTTGGGCTGTTTTCAAATCATTGGCCCCTTGCACACAAAACAAGAAACATATATGTGTTCTTTTCTTTAATACACCTTCCTGACTTTATTAAGTTATTCTCTCTCTATTTTGGCTTTTCCCAGTTAGGGGTCGCCACAGCAGATCACCTTGTCCGCTCATGACTGGCTGTGGAGCTTTACGGTGTTGAGTTACCAGCCCGGTGCCCAACCTTCCACAGAAGGCACACACATGCACGCACTCACGCCTAGGGCCAATTTTAGCATGTCCAATCCACTTGCAGCATGTCTTTGGGGATGTGGGAGGAAACCGGAGCAACCTGAGGAAACCCACACAACCACAGGGAGGACATGCAGACTCCGCACAGAAGACACCCCAGTCGATATTCCTTGTATAATACAGCACCCTTGTTAGACAGAGCACATTTTAAAATTTATTGTTTGAATGAACATTTTTCCAGTAGGCTGTAATCTAGGCAAAGAAAATGTATGAACCAATAATTACAAAACTGCCCAGTTCAGAACATTTCCATCATAAAAGTCTACTTCCACACCCAAACTATAAACAGAATGACAGTAGTGTGCAAGCCATAGGCATCTTGCACAGCTTCTCGCACTTATTTTCAATTTCAGGGTTTTTTTTGGAGGGGGGCAAAAGGTCAAAAACCAGGAACACATTTTAAACATTGCTTGTATAATTTTGAAAAGTTGCTAGAATAAAATGTTGTGTTACCACCATGCGTGTTACTGGCAAGTCTTGAACCCAGAACTCAATACACTACAGTCAGTGCAACATACCACTATGCTAAATCACCAGTGTGAAAAACAGGAAGACTGAAACTTAATGGCTATCACTTAGTGAATTCAATTCTCACTTCTCACCATAGCTCTCAACCTCTTAGCACAAAAAACCTGGGCAAACAAACCCAATAATGGGGGAATACACATTCATTCTCACTTCTCACCATAGTTCTCAACTCTTAGAACAAAAAACCTGGACAAACAACAAAGCCAATAATGGGGGAATAGTAAATACAACTGACTTCTCACTCACCATAGCTGTGAACGGTTAGCACAAAAAACCTGGACAAACAATAAAGCCAATAATGGGGGAATACAAATGTTGTTGTCCATAGCTCTCAACTTTTAGTACAAAAATCTGGGCACACACACACACCAATCTGCCTACAGCATATCTTTTGCATGTGGAAGAAAACTGGAGTACCCAGAAAAATAGATCTCAATTTTAAGAAATGGATTTGGTCTTCTTTTTTTTTTTTAATTTAGCAGGGTATTACCAATAGATAACCATATACTTTGATTCTTCTTCGCAAGCCACTTATCAGATCAATAAGAAAGTAATGTTTTTTTATTAAACAACTCTTCTATCTACAGGGTTTGTAAAGGTATTATGCCAGCAAAATAAATGAGGCAAAGGAATTAGGTCACAAATATCATTTAAATATTACAGTTACTGTTTTTGTCATTTACTTGTTATTTAGGAAAGGTTGTTATTTAGCCTGTAAAGTTTTGTCTGTTTCAATGATGATATTTTGATTTATTCTGTGATGTACTTATGGCAAACATCAAGGCTTGCAATTTTCTGTTATCGTTAATTACTTGCACCAAACGGAAAAGTTCCTTACCTAGACAGCAAAGCCAGCAGTTCTTCTGTCCAGCAGCATTCTTCTCTTGGCAGTTCAGCAAAAGTCCCTCTCTTGGCAGCAAAGCCAGCAGTTCTTCCATCCGAAAATGGCAGCAAAAGCAAAGTCCCTCTCTCATGAAAACAGCAGCATTCTCAAAAGCCAGCAGTGCCCAGCACCTCTCAAAGTCCCTCTCTCGTTCTTCCGTCTGAAAACGGCAGCATTCTCAAAAGCCAGCACCTCTCTCGGCAGCATATGAAAAGCCAGCCAGCATTCTTTCTCAACAGCAAAGCACAGAAACTGCCATTAGTGCTGCTGCTGTTTAATTCCCGCCTGCTCGCAGCCAGACGGAAATGATGACATGAGCTCCTTGAGCTCAATTCCGACTGGCTGGCAGTGCTGACAGAGCTGATGTCATTGTGCACGTGATGACGTTAGCTCTGACAGCGTGAAAATTCAAAAATAAAAAAAAAACAAAAGTAAAGAAATCGGAAATGAAGGGATGCCACTCGGGAATCGTGGCACCCCTTCATTTGGACCCCAAAACTCGGTAAAAAACGAGTAATTCAGGACAGTTGGGAGGTATGCCTGCAAGCAGATAACCCAAATGTAATGACTGCAACAGTGAAACACGAAGAACATCCCTAAATTCTTTGGAGTTAAAAATACTACTGTCCCCCACCGCTTCTTCGAACCATTTTAAACCTACCTCATGTGAAATTATAGTAGAAAGATCCACAATGTCAATAGTGGCAAAAATTATTGTATAATTTATCTTCTACCTCCCTTAGGAAGTCCCAAGAGTCTTTTAAAAAAACAGTACACAACACATCTGACCTCTTTAAGTTTTTGTCACTATAAACTGCTAAAGAGTAGATATATTGAAAAACAGCTACTTGAAAATCTCACTAAGAACAACAACATTCGGTGTATGAAACCAGATAAAGGGTGAGGTCTGGTAATTATGGATTTAACTGACTATACCTGTAGAATGACTAGTTTATTGATGGATACCAGTGTATACCAACCAGTTCTCTGAATGTGATTCATACTGCATACAGTTCACTTGACATGTGGTTGGAAGAACAATTACTGTTTGAGGACATCTCTGTAGACTTGTACAACTTCCTTAAGGTGTCCTTTCTGATTATTTCCAAAATATCTGGTATCTCAAAAATACATTCAAACATATTAGATCCACCATTATGACCAATAGTGTCAGCAACTGGGTCAGCCACCAAGCCTTTTGCAAAATTTGTGGATATCAAATTGAAATGTCTCTTTAAAGTCTTTCCAAATGTCTTGAGAGACACATGGGATTTTGTTGATAAATTAAGAAATTCACACAGTGGAGAAAATAACCTATTGGTCACCTTGGTTGTCAAAAATGTATTCACAGTGATTCTGCATGACATTGGTGTATCATGGTTCAGTGACATTACTTTGGATTCACATTTAGTTACTGACAACATGCTTAGACTCATCTCCGATTTTATGGAAACAGTCCTGGCCAATAATTTCCTGTTTTTTGACAGAGAATATATTAAACAGACAGTGACAGTGGGTGTGGCTTAACCCTAAACCTTGCCATTGCGGTTTTATTAAAATGGGAAATGGATGGCATCTTTTTTATTTGGTCAGGTACTTTACACCAACTGGAGGTGTTCATAAAAGAACTGGAGAAATCAACAGATTTTCTGAGATTTTCATCTACATTGAAGAACATAAGATGCACTTTTTGGATATTGAATTTGTGGGAATAGTGATGGCACATTAGATACATCTACATATAAACGCACATACTGTAATTCATTTCTGCATTTTAGGAGTTGCCATCCTTTTCACCAAAAGAAAGGTGTTCTAAAAAGTCAATTTTCACAATTTCTAGGTTAACATCAAAAAATGACAAGTGCTCCTGACAGTCTGAGTTATTAAAAAAACATGTTTTTGGATCATGGATATCCTGTGGAGATGGCTGAGAAGATCAAAGAAGAAGTCTGAGCAGAGAGAATTAAGAAGTATGCTCCAATTACACACCATGGTTTATGTACCAATTAAACTAACACAGGTGAACAAAGGAATACAAGTAATGAGAATTTCATCATTCATTATTCCTTGGATACAGCAGACATCAGGAATATTATATTAAAAAACTAGCCACTAGTACAGAATGAAACTGACTTTAAAGGTCACTTTGATGGTATGCCTTCTTGCACCTATAAGAATTATCCAAACTTCAAGAGAATTCTAGACAGACCAGATAAAAAATCATGCACTGGAAACTTTGAAATACTGGAATGTGGCCAGTGGAAACAATGCATGTATATAGAAAATAAGTACAATGGGACACTGTGAGAAGATGGCTTACTAGGGGCAGACATTTTTGCTATACATCTAAAGCTGTTTATCTTGCCTGGTGTCAGTCATGCACAGATGTTTAGGTACTTACGTATTATCGGAACCACATTTTCGCGGTTGCGAAATTCACATACCTCAAGTGAAAGGAAGGCATTAAACACTGTAAAGAGTCATTCAAAGTCCTTCTCGCTGAGGACAAAGTTTATATTAGCTTCAGTAAGATAAACAATTAAAAAAAATCATCTTTCTGATTAGCCTGCATTACAGACGCACGTTTGATTTGTCATGGTAAATGGAATGTGTAATCACAGAATTTCTACAAACTGTAGCCCTCTTTAGACATCTATTTATTAAACTAAAATGGTGATGCATCTGTAGTGGATCAAGAAATGCATACTATTCTAAAGTAGTATTCTCTCAGTTAAAAATGAATTACACATTTATGCATTCGCATTAAAAACAGTGCAGTCTATCATTACAATAATTATGTATTATCGGTTGCCAGTTTGGAGAAGAAATAACACAATTATTCTGTCTGGAACTGCAAATAGTAAAAATGTTAACTCATTCACTCCAGAGCAGCTCAGGAAAAGCTGCCTGCTGAATTCCACCATAGGAACAACAGAGCAGCCTGAGCTCATTTTCAGAAAATCCATTTGTAATACTATACAGAAAACAAATGCTCATAACTCTTTAACTATAAGAGCTACACTAAAAGTGTAAACGCGAAAGTTGTTCAGCAGACACTGACCTTTCCAACAGTGTAAATGTTGATAGTGCATATCAAAGTCATAATTAAATATTTGGCAAGGAATGTTGATACTGTGCAATTTTTTTAATTTTTTGGAAAAGCAAAGCACAATATCTTGGTCTATGTACCATGCAGACCCATACAATTTGAATTTAATTTGTTAGTATGAATGTCAGCTTTAAAATGATACTTTAACCATAACTGTGTGATACTCCTTTCATGAGATATTCACAGAAATATGATTAGTATATTATTTCTCATAATTGATAAATAAACAAAGCATAATATCTCATCACCTGTAACAGACAGAGCCTACATATCAGTGTAGAAGTTGTGCATCTGAATGTCAGCTTCAAAATGACGCATCATTTGTGTGATTACCATGCTCCCTCGCAAAGATATGGGCATAATAATGAGAAGTATTGTAAATGTATAATTTTCATATTTGTACAAGACTAAACAAACTGTAATATCTGTACGTGTGTACAGTGCCTAGACACAGTTCTTTTACCATGTTGTAAGGAGTAACACTGTCTTCAAAATGATGCATTACTTCACACAATGTGGTGCTCCCTTGCAAAGTAATTTACCAAAATATGAAAAAAATCATAATTTCCATAACCTAAGTCAGAAACAAACTTTGATATCTGCCTATGAGTACAACATACAGGTACCATTCTTTTACCATGTTAGAACTATAAATAATCTTTTGAAAATGAGGTATTACTTAGCACATTCAGATGCTCCCTTGCAAAGTTATTTACCAAAATATGACAAAAAATCATAATTTCCATAACCATAAGTCTCAAACAAACTTTGATTTCTGCACATGTGTCAAACATACTGGCACAATTCTTTTACCATATTAGAACCAGCAATACTGTCTTCAAAATGAGATATTACTTGGCACATTCAGATGCTCCCTTGCAAAGTTATTTACCAAAATATGAAAAAAATCATAATTTCCATAACCATAAGTCTCAAACAAACTTTGATTTCTGCACATGTGTCAAACATACTGGCACAATTCTTTTACCATATTAGAACCAGCAATATTGTCTTCAAAATGAGATATTACTTGGCACATTCAGATGCTCCCTTGCAAAGTTATTTACCAAAATATGAAAAAAATCATAATTTCCATAACCTAAGTCAGAAACAAACTCTGTTATCTGCCTATGAGTACAACATACAGGTACCATTCTTTTACCATGTTAGAACTATAAATAATCTTTTCAAAATGAGGTATTACTTAGCACATTCATATGCTCCCTTGCAAAGTTATTTACCAAAATATGAAAAAATATATAATTTCCATAACCATAAGTCTCAAACAAACTTTGATATCTGCACATGTGTCAAACATACTGTCACAATTCATTTACCATATTAGAACCAGCAATACTGTCTTCAAAATGAGATATTACTTGGCACATTCAGATGCTCCCTTACAAAGTTATTTACCAAAATATGAAAAAAAAAATCATAATTTCCATAACAGTTATTTGCCAAGCTCAGAGAAATAAATTTTACATAACACATTTCATAATAGTGTTTTACTTACTATACTGGTCCAGCTTGGTCATGGGTGTTTTCCATTCTTCTCACAATCATGCAGGGCTCTCCTCACGCCATTGTGGAGGTTGGTCAAGAAGAATGCAATGCCCTCCTCAGTTAGGTGAATGCCATCCCTTCTGAACCAGTGAACATCTTCCCTTCCAGTCTTACCTCATCTGAAATAAAGCATGGGTGGACACTGACAAGGGTGCACAGCCAGGGCACATGTAAAGAGAAAAAGCAGGGTAAGGACCGCTCCACTAATATGCCAAGGACAGGCATGGGGCTCCAGATGTTGGTTATCTGTAGTGTCCCATAGCTGTGCCGGCTGCCCACTCAGACTGCTGATACCACTATGGTCTCATGACCTCCTTCAGTGCCAGCAGTCTGCCTTACCTCTGCCTTTTCTCTTTACATGTGCCCATTCAGCAATGGACCTAAGGGATGTGGGACTGAAGTAACTCACTAATTGCTGTCCTGACCTACCGGAAGGGAGGGAGACTGAGTGGAGAGCTACATCAAGGCAAAATGTCAAAGACCAAGACTGACCCAGGCTGTGTCTTTTTGCGTGTTTTGCATTACATCACAGTGGCACACCCAAGCCCATGCTTACCGAGGACAGCAGCACTATGGGACTGTGCTGTAGAGTCTCCAGGTTCCCAAGTGCGATCCGGGTGGATCACAAGATCCATGCTGGCTGGGTATGCCCCTGTGATGCACCCAGCAACACAATACTCGGCGATGGGACAGCGTAAGGTTTTTGGCTGCTCCTTTCCAGTGACTCCCAGAACAGCAGAAGACAGTCTTACCTTATCTGAAATAAAGCATGGGTGGACACTGACAAGGGTGCACAGCCAGGGCACATGTAAAGAGAAAAGCAGGGTAAGGACCGCTCCACTAATATGCCAAGGACAGGCATGGGGCTCCAGATGTTGGTTATCTGTAGTGTCCCATAGCTGTGCCGGCTGCCCACTCAGACTGCTGATACCACTATGGTCTCATGACCTCCTTCAGTGCCAGCAGTCTGCCTTACCTCTGCCTTTTCTCTTTACATGTGCCCATTCAGCAATGGACCTAAGGGATGTGGGACTGAAGTAACTCACTAATTGCTGTCCTGACCTACCGGAAGGGAGGGAGACTGAGTGGAGAGCTACATCAAGGCAAAATGTCAAAGACCAAGACTGACCCAGGCTGTGTCTTTTGCGTGTTTTGCATTACATCACAGTGGCACACCCAAGCCCATGCTTACCGAGGACAGCAGCACTATGGGACTGTGCTGTAGAGTCTCCAGGTTCCCAAGTGCGATCCGGGTGGATCACAAGATCCATGCTGGCTGGGTATGCCCCTGTGATGCACCCAGCAACACAATACTCGGCGATGGGACAGCGTAAGGTTTTGGCTGCTCCTTTCCAGTGACTCCCAGAACAGCAGAAGACAGTCTTACCTTATCTGAAATAAAGCATGGGTGGACACTGACAAGGGTGCACAGCCAGGGCACATGTAAAGAGAAAAAGCAGGGTAAGGACCGCCGCTCCACTAATATGCCAAGGACAGGCATGGGGCTCCAGATGTTGGTTATCTGTAGTGTCCCATAGCTGTGCCGGCTGCCCACTCAGACTGCTGATACCACTATGGTCTCATGACCTCCTTCAGTGCCAGCAGTCTGCCTTACCTCTGCCTTTTCTCTTTACATGTGCCCATTCAGCAATGGACCTAAGGGATGTGGGACTGAAGTAACTCACTAATTGCTGTCCTGACCTACCGGAAGGGAGGGAGACTGAGTGGAGAGCTACATCAAGGCAAAATGTCAAAAGACCAAGACTGACCCAGGCTGTGTCTTTTTGCGTGTTTTTGCATTACATCACAGTGGCACACCCAAGCCCATGCTTACCGAGGACAGCAGCACTATGGGACTGTGCTGTAGAGTCTCCAGGTTCCCAAGTGCGATCCGGGTGGATCACAAGATCCATGCTGGCTGGGTATGCCCCCTGTGATGCACCCAGCAGCACAATATTTGGCGATGAGACAGCATAAGGATTTTGGCTGCTCCCTTTCTGGTGACTCCCAGAACAGCAGGAGACAGTCTTATCTGAAATAAAGCATGGGTAGACACTGACAAGGGTGCCCAGCCAGGGCACATGTAAAGAGAAAAAGCAGGGCAAGGACCACCGCTCCACTAATATGCCAAGGACAGGCATGGGGCTCCAGATGTTGGTTATCTGTAGTGTCCCATTGCTGTGCTGGCTGCCCACTCAGACTGCTGATACCACTATGGTCTCATGACCTCCTTCAGTGTCAGCAGTCTGCCTTACCTCTGCCTTTTCTCTTTACATGTGCCCATCCAGCAATGGACCCAACAGCCTGGTCACAACTTTGATGTATAGTGTGCTCTGCACATCTTACTGCTGTCAGCAGTCTGCTAGACTCTTATGGCCATGGTACTCACCAAAGCATTCCATGCATAGGTTAATCTTGCAGGTCGGGCATCCCCATGATGGTTCAGCACGTTTTCCCTTGATGGCACAGATTTTGCATCGTGCCTTCCGCCATTTCACTGGAAAGTGTGAGCCTTCTTCAAATCGTGTCATGGGCTCTGGGATGGTAATCTCTATGCATCTTTTCCTCTTCTTGTAGGTGGTCAGGAGGTGCATGCCTAGGTGTCTTCTAAACTGTAACTGGCTTGCCGCAATAAAGCGGCCACAGCGTGAAAGCTGCGGTGGCTAGCACTCTCACGAAATAAAATGTAAGCATTCACTATGGCCACATCCCATAGGAACCAGAACAAGTACAGCCACCATTTCCTTGCCTTTCGAGCAGTTGGATACTGCGTCCTGAGCTGATCAGCTCGGTCCACCCCATTCATATATGTGTTGTACATGTTTACAACTGGTGGACATGGCACTGCAGCTTTTGTTCCATCGTGCTGTCTCCTGCATATGCTGGAGACTGCCAAGGTTGGGTTACTATTAGTGGACAGCAGAAATACTGGGTTGCTATCCTTCCATTCAGTTGCAAGCAATGGTCCACTTTGCAGCTGCTTGTAGAACCCTCGAGGCGCTTTACCAATGGCTTGTCGGTTGAATGTTACAGGCCATCCAGACCTATTGGTGCGCATGGTTCCACAGCAGTACAGACCATCCTGCAGCAGTTGCTGTGCCAGAGGGACAGATGAGAAGAAGTTGTCAAAGTAAATGTGATGCTTCTTTCCAATCAGCCCACGTGTTAGGTCGACCACAACTCTGTGTGCCAGTCCAACGTCTGTGGTCTGCTCTGCCTTTCCAGTGTATACCTGGAATTCATGCACATAACCATTATGTGAGTCAGCTAGCACCCATACCTTAATGCCATACCTCTCCGGCTTGCCAGGCATAAACTGTCTAAATGTCAGACGTCCACGGAAGCCGACCATGGCTTCATCTACTGCCACATCACGATGCACATTATACTGTGTCCTACATGCATGAAGTACGGCATCCAGTATTGGCCGTACATGATGGAGCTTGTCATGACCCACAGAGCCCTGTGGTCGTCTGAGGTTTTTGTCATTGCAGTGAAAATACTGCTGAATTTTTTCAAACCTCTCCCGGGTCATGTACTCGGCTATTGGGAAATGACCATACAGATGGTGCGTTTCCCAGTACTGCCTATATTTTGGAACATGTACAATAGACATGTATATTCTGACACCTAGAAATGTGCGTATGTCTCCAGGACAAACTGGACTCCACCGCTTATCAACCTTGCCTGCTGCAGCCTGCCTCTGTGCAGCATAGCGGTTAGTTTCATCAGCAATAAGCGAATACAGTTCCTCTGGGAACATCAAATTGAGGAAGTCCACCTCTGTGCTGTCCGAGTCCAGGTTGGTGACTGGGCCGACTGGACACACAAAATCATCGATGTGAACTGGTGTTAGGCGTTTCTCCCATGATAAGTTTCGTGGTGGGCATGATCGCCGTGCCTTTTTCATTAGCCTCCCAGAGTTTTGAATGCAAGGTACCCTGTGATCAGTGACATTACCCACTGGTTTGTACTGACTACTGAGTGGAGTGCTCGCACAAATTCCATATTGCGCACACTCAGATCCTTGCTTGACAAGCAGCTACTTGGCTCAGATCCAGTGGACTTTCTCCATCTGAATAAACCTGCTGTAGACTACGCCTGAACTCATGTATAGTAGGAAGCATATCCGCTTCCTCTTCAGCACTAGGCCTGGCTTGGGACTGCAAGGTCTGTCACTCGGGCCACGTCCGTGCCGTAACTCAGAAAGAGGCAATTCATCCTCTGTGTCAAAATCTGATTCAAGATGCTGACCACTATTGTGTGTGCCATCATACCTTAATCGGGCTAGTGGCATGTCATCCTCACTGTCGTGGTCAGTTACATCAAGAGTAGTGAGCTCGTGGTTAGAGGGTAGGGGTCTGTCAGGAATCGCTGGGACAGGGGCATCTTTATCAGCAGTAATAGCCTTCTCGCGCAGACGTGCCAGTGGAATATGATCATCGGCATCATAATCGTCATCCTCACTCTGGTTTGGCTTACGCTGTGCATCAAGATCCAATTCCATTTCGGACCCACTGGTATTACTGTCTGAATCAGTATCCTCGCCCACGTAAACGGCGGTTAACTTCTTAACAGATGGCATCTTCACTGAGGGGTGTGATGTCGGGTGAATGCAAAGCTGAAAAACACAATTGTATAGAATATAATGTTACTCACCTGCACAGAGGCAGCTGAAAAGCAACACATGCAGTATGTAGTGATAGTTTGACACATTCAACTGTTTCATTATATGTGGTTCAGTTACATTAATTTACAAAGATATGAACTACATTAATAAAATGGATAGTTATATCTGTATGTTATAAGTGAAAATACAGATATGTCTGTGTGTATATAGATTATATATTACATATATATATATATATATATATATATATATATATATATATACACACACACACACACACACACACACACACACACACACACACACACACACACACACAGATAGATATTATATATAAAATAAGGGGTTTCAGAGGCTAGGTAGTTGAAGAATGGAGGGGGTGGCTTGCAATGACTAAACACTAATTATAACTTTAGGATGGAAAGTAAAAAAATATATACTGCTAGACTCGTCCTCATTAGTTATACAACCAACTTTGTTCATGGCATTCCTCAGGAAGATACCACCAGCAGCCCTGCGGCATTCCTCAGGAAGATACTACCAGCAGCCCTGTGTACTTCTTATCTTGATTTACAATGGAAACTAGTTTCAAAACATGCACAATCTCTGCATAGGTAGAAGTCATCTGAATCATTTCACAGATATATGTAACTTCTGAAGAGGTTGCTGCTAGCAAAGAACTTTATATTTCAATGTGTATCTACCAATGCAGAGGTATTAGCTGCTTTATGGAAGCTTTCCAGTTCAAATGTGTTTTAAAGTTTTACATAATTACACACATTTACATCTAATTTCTATACCAGAATGCAAAAATCAAAGCTAAAATTGAAACAGCTGGCAACAACTATTCAGACACTCCATTTCTATTACTGAAACAAAGGTTACTAAGGCGTTCATTGCTTTGAAGGTAAAGAACAGGATTTCCAACTACAAAATCAGCTACCAGTCCATTGCTCTAATTTACCACAAAGTGAATGGGATTCATACATATATATCGAAATACACAAATTTGCATAGACATATTTTTTCCCCTCTTGTGGGAGTGGTAACAAGTTGTTCCATAGCATTTGAGTTTATAAATTCTAGGAACCTTTGGGCTAGGGTGTTGGAGCTAGAGTAATGCTCCCAGTCTATGTTTGGGTAGTTGAAGTCGCCCAATGACATTGTGTTGGAGAGACCTTCATAGTTTCCAGTGTTCTCAGGAAGGCTGAGTGGGGTTCCTGGGTTTGGGAGGGTGGTCTGTAGCAGGCTATAAACTGGAAGTCAGTTTTACCCACTGTTAGTTGCACATGGATAATCTGATGCTTTGTGCTGTGCCACCAACCTGGAGGTGAGGGTATCTTTGTCAAATATTGATACTCCCCCTCCTTTTGTGGTTTGGTCCAAGTTTTGGGGCCGAAAAGCATGGTATGAGGTATAATCTGGTAGTGCTGGGGTGCTCTCGGGAGCCTTGAACCAGGTTTCTGTTACTGCACAGATATCAATGTTCTCCATGTTATGGAGAGTTTCGAGTGCATGCATCTTGAGGTTTAGATTTCTGGCGTTGAGTAGCATTACTCTTAGTTTATCCCTTGTGATACCTATGGAGGTGGGTTTGTCTTTTGACCCTTACCAATATCTGAAAGCCCAGACAGGTGCAAGTCGTCCCTAGCGAAGCATCGTGGCTTGTCGAGCATGTCATCCCAGGCTGACAGGCATTTGATCCCCTTTGAATGACACCAATACTTTAGTCAATTGTTAAAATTGATATTTTTGTCTTTATACTGTGGCATCATTCTTGGTGAGGGTAAGATGCTACTCAAGGTCAGGGTCATACCGGCCTGGGTTATATGCTCAGAGAGCTCCTCTATGTCTCTTTTCATGTAGTCCAGGGAGGTACGTCTCAGGTCATTCACACCAGCATGGACAATGACTGAGTGCTATATCACATTCATAGACATAAATACTCGTATGTGCATTTACTATTTTCTTTACACTCCTACCATAAATGGTAAAATTCTCTGCCACTGAAACTGCATGTAAACCCATATATATATATATATAATATGCATCTGGTCAGTAGAGGATTAAGTTTACATTTGGGCTATTTTCAAAACAGACTCCTTGCGCACATTTTTACGGCCATGCATACATGTATTTGTGCTTTGATTCAACTTCCTGATTGCATTAAATTATATTCCCTATGTAATACAGCACCACTTGTTAGAATGTGTTTTAAATTTGTAGTTTTAAGCATTCTTTAAATAAGCAAAGAACAAAATGTATAAACCAATAATGACAAAACTACCCATTTCAGAAAATTTCAGACATAAAAGGCCACTCAAACTTCTGTTATTACAATCCACCATTATCACTCAATACAAACAATCTCTGCAGAAGAGAAATCATCTGAACAATTCCACATTATAGAAATCCGTAACTAATGAAGAGATTGCCACTGGCAAACAACTTTACAGACAAATCACTGCTCACCATAAAGAAATCTTAAATTCTGCAGGAGACTCCATATACTTAAAAAAAATTTCAAAACTGTAGAACTCCATTCCTCTAGCACTAAAAACAGAAAAACATGGAAATTACTTAAAAAAATTTAAATGTCACCAGACTGAAAAATTGATATGTTCCTGCATCTCACCAAGCTTACTGCCATTAACACCGACACATTTTAGCTCTTCACATCTCTATGAAATCATAGTTTATTCTGTGAAGCACATAATCATGATCTGTCAAAAAATAAAACAAATAAATGCTGTTTCCAAGGGATGCCTCCTATCATGTCATATGGGGCAGAATACAGCTCTAAAAATGTTGGCAAGCAAAGGTATTTCATCTCTACATAAGAAAAAAGTACAGTGCAACAGTTGTCTGGGATAAGGTGCAATACCAAACTCCATGCAAACCTCTCAACCTCTAAGACCCAGAAATCTAGACAAAGCCATATATAATGAAAGGACAAAGCCCCAAAATAGGGACAATTTATAAAGATTGTTCTTACAAACTTAGAAAATTGATAGAATAACAGATTTTGCATTAGCATGAATTTTCTGAAGAGTATGAAGTCTGTAACTCAAATCTCAGTCATTATTTCATCACATTATGATATTTAGAAAAATATGTGTATAGATTATTTCTCCCCAGATCTTCAGCAAATGAGATGGGGTCTATCAAGCAAAATTCGGTCATGAATTCTCCTATGGCTGTTGACACTTTTAAGTTTTGCGATCTAGACTTTCTAGTACAGTCTATGTTTGGGTCAATAACTGAATTCCAATCCCCTCCCAGTATGTAGTCATATTTCAGGACTTAACCTAGAATATTATATAGTCCCAAAATCAAATCTTGTTGTCTGTGACATGGGCCATAAACGTTTGTGTGTATATATAGATTATATATTACATACACACACATACATACACACACATTGTATATATATATATATATATATATATATATATATATATATATATATACATATATATACACACACATACATTATAGATAGATATTATATATAAAATAAGGGGTTTCAGAGGCTAGGTAGTTGAAGAATGGAGGGGGTGGCTTGCAATGACTAGAAGCAGAGAATAAAAACACAATCTGCCTTGTGCATTCATCAATGTGATAACGAGTTGTACTTGTATAAATAACAGTGACAGCTCCTGATAGTTTTACCTGAAAAGTGATAATGACTCCGTGCTATACTGTAAATGACTTATTGCTAAGGTGATAATGACCTGCCTTTCATTACTGGAAAGGTATGCATGCTCTGACACAGGTGATAATTGCTGCACATCACCTGTTGAATAGGTAATCATTATCTCCTTGTGCAGCTGTTATGTAAGACAGTAATTCAGTAAAATAGTATAACACTTAGCCCTTCCTCCCACACAAGTTGCACACATTACTGACAAAGGCCATAAAATTCCCCAAAATATAACATAGCTCCATGCAGGTAGTAGTCAGCAAGTAATAACATGGGTAATTTCTAGGCAAAACTAAATCATTCAGAATATCTGGAGCAATTGTTTATTTCTTGTGATGGTAGGAATGGACAGTCTGTTTCAAAACGGATAATTTTCAAATGGGTGTCCAAGACCATTACCTTTTGTTATAATCACAAAAAATCTATTCAAGTCAGGGTGAAGGCCCTCTCTCCAAAATGCATAGAGGAAATCTAGGTTCTGTTACAGGGTTTGATTCTAGAAAGAAAAGTTGTTTTTCTCTATACACTTCTATGCTGTTTGATAGATAAAGCTTATGAGAGATGCTATGGAAAGCAAATAAACCAGCAGTTCAAGGTATGGAATTTGGTTAGAAATGTGAATATCTGTGACAATACAAAGCAGTCACAGTTCAGCAAGCAAACTGTAAACATTTCAATATCTCCTTTCATACCTTTCAACTGTGCCTCAGTGAGCTCAGTCCTCCCTCCTAAAACTGTTAAGTTTGGAAAAAAAGTGGTAAGTTACACTTTAGAAAATAAAGACAGTTCCCATTAGCACATGTGGGAAAGTGGGTTGTGCTCTGGTGAGACCTGCATGGCTTCCACCAAGGGAAGGCGTCCTGTCTGGTGGACCCCAGCCATAAACAAATTGTACAACAAAAGGAAACTACTGCACTACAGAGCAAAATCCCATAAAGAGAAGGCATCTCTGATCAGCACTAGTAGAAAGCTACGTTCTCTCATAAAAAACATCCAAGGCCAACTTTGAGAGAAAATCGCTATGGACACTAAAGATAACCACAAGGCCTTCTTCAGCTATGTTAGAAACCTGGGCGGAAACCCTCAGATATGCTCAGAGTTAGTTCACAATGACAAAAAATACACTGAACTCACAGATATTGCCAACATTCTGGCAGACAGGTTCAGTGCAAATTTCTCCCCTCCCTCACCCCCAAAAGAAGAAATACTTATCCCAGCTGAATGTAACCTCCCTGTCATCTCAGTAAAGCTAAAAAGACAGCATCAATGGGACCTGACGGTATCCCAGGTTGCGTGCTACGTGAACTCCCAAGAGGAGCTAAACCCGCACATAAAAATGCTATTTAACCTTAGCCTTACTACAGGATATGTACCTGAGCACTGGCGTACAACAACAGTAGTCCCACTCCACAAAGGAGGCACCTCTACAGACCCTGGTAACTACCGCCCCATAAGTTTAACTAGCCTGGTCTGCAAAGCTATGGAAAGAATCATTATGGAACTCAAACAGAGACATTGGGGACTTAGACACTTGCTCCCACCCAGTCCAGCTTTGTAAGAGGCAGATCCTGCCTTTTGAACCTGGTTGACAGTCACTAGAGTTATTGAAGAGGGCAAAGCAGGCCATACAGCCTACCTGGACTTGGCTAAAGCTTTCGTCATAATACCCCACTCTGGCATCATAGACAAGCTCAACAGCTGGGCACTTGTGTGCACACAACAGCTATACAGTTACTATAACATGATTACTCAAGCAGTAGTAGCATGGCACAAAGCAGTAACAATTACAGTTAAAAAGTTGCACTGTAAACATCAAAACCATGTCACAGTATCTAGTACATGTCAAAACCATGCCAGTTGAGCTTCCTCTATAATATTCCCTCTTTATAAATATAAATAAACCATTTCTTTTACATGCTGTCATAAACGTGCTTAAACCCTAAACTACAACATAAGCTAACAGCAGAGTGCTTCCAGATTACCACAAAGTGAATGGGTGTCATACATATATTGATATACACACATGTGCACAGACATATATACATATATACATATATACATATACACACACACACACATATACATATATACACATACATATATACACATATTACATACCAGTGCACCAAAACCTTAAAGTGACTTTACAACCCAACATATTTCATTGGACTAGATTCAAAAATCTACCAAAAGGACTTCACACCACATTCCTTCCTTCTCCATAGCTAGCAACCAAGTGAATGAAACAGCAAGCCAACAGGCCTGTGCATGTAGTCATTCAGTTCAGGTGGCAATTGAGGAATTGTGCTAGCAAATGAGAATTTGTTTTTTAGACCTTTCCTGCCTTCATGGTGACATTCATGGGTTTTCACGTTTAATGTATGACAGTGGGGGGCGGGGGGGGGGGGCGTATGAATACTAGACTACAAGATGGTTTTAATCATACAAACTGCAACTGAAGCAGCACCAAGAAGCAGAAATGAAAGGAAGGTGGGCCACTTACAGCCATGTTTATATTACTTTGACAATTCATTTGGAAAGAAAGATACACAAGATGTCTTGTTCAGTGGATTACAATAGGCTGCTGGAATAGCAGGTTAGTGAAAATAACATACACTGTCAATCTGGGTAACTTTTGGTTCGCAAGTAGCTATTGCCTCATGGAAGAACTAGGACTTGTATAAGAGCACAGTGGATCTATGAGATTTGGACTTTCGATCCATGAAGACCGTAACAGAGATCACCACTGAATCTACAGGAAACAGAATACAGACAAAGGGTGGCCAGTCTGTACACATAGCTAAGGGATGTGAGGCCTGTGACTTCTTTGGTATGGAACCCTCTGCAGTCTTTAAAAGCTGAGTGATATTTCTATAAATATGTACTAAATGAGGCAATATATTCACTAATGGGTATATAAGCAAAGGGTACTTGGACATAAAGCTGTTTTGGCTCTGGAAAAGATGCTCTTGGTTACTTGTTGGATCATACAGAAACTATATTATAACTACAGTGAAGATAGTATGCTCAAAGGAAAGGCAGTCATCTCAAGGGTGTCTAGATCTCCAATGACAGTACCATTTTAATGGGTGCATCATCTATGTATTACAATAAATTTATTTTAGCAAAGTGGACTATACTATATTTTTGGCATTTAGGCAATTGCTTTGCACCAATTGCTTGCATAGCACAACTCTGGAGTACCTTCATGTCGGCAGGTGCTCAAATAACAATCCTAATTTACAATCATCAGTGAATTTTTCTAACAGACCTGGGACACCAACTTTTAGATTAAAGAAATAATGCCAAACAGGAGAAGACCCAACATTGAACCTTGACGGACACTACTTGTGACATTCACACAATGAATGTAACACCCATAACTTTACTGACATGCTTTCTGTCCACTCATCCATTTGCTATTCATCTTATTGCATATATTACAAAACCGGAAAGTAAGCAGTCAAGAATATCACCAATAAATCGCCCAGTAAAATCAGGAACACTTCCAACAAGATTCTTTTGAACGCAGCTTTGATTAAAATAAAAGCGTTTTCACTGCTAATGCATACCGCAGCTTCCTCAGAAAGAATTTAGTCTGCTTACTTTCCGGTTTTGTTGTATCTAGTTTGTTTTGCCGGATTTTGTGCAGTTTACTGCATATATTGGCTTATATGTATGTTCACCCATTTTTCCGCGATGCCCACACGATGGACAATAGTGAATGCCTAGGCCACATCCAAGTACACTATGCATGCACAACCGCCTTCATCTGCACAAGTTGCCCTTTCAAAGTTTACATATGAACGCAGAATCTGTCTTAGACAAAGTCAAGCTGATGCAGCGGATTAATACAACGTGGGACAGGTGGTAACACTAACAGAGACTGCGGATAGTATCCAACACGCCACATGCTACAACGAAATCACAAGTACTTTATTTTTCGCCAGGGTGAGCAATACATAAAACTCACTCAGCTCTGCTTTCAGCATTTGCATTTAACCAAGTTCATTTTTCCAGACTTCATTACCAAAATATTATGCTCTAAACATTTCACAGCAGACCTCTAGCTGCATCACTTTCTGTAAATGGATTCTCTGATTTGTAACTTATCTCTAATGGCGACAATACTCACTAGCCATTTGTGTGCGACGTCGATTTCACACCAGCTATATGAAGGGGGGTTTCATCACGACATACTCTTTGCCATCCTACCAAGAAGTGACAGACTCACAAGATAAGCAATTCAGTTCTGACTCGGACATTTCTTGGTACCAACATACTTGTCACGCATGCAAAATAACCCAGCTACTGGGCTATATCACGTTTAATGATAGAAAATGTATGCGCCTCGCCATGATACAACTTGAAACTAGCCCTTCCACAACAAAGATTTTACCATCCCACACTCAAGTAGCACAGCCTTCTCCACCACACAAGAAAAACAGCTAAGTCTATTTGAGCAGATTAGCTGCGATAAATCATCTCATACCTGTCAAACACGAGGAACAACTCCTCAATATGAACCAAACTTCCGCTTCTAACCTAGATAAGCATCTTACAGACAGACTAGTATGATACAGACTAGTATAAATGATGGAACAGTTCTGAGTGAAGTTAATCCACAAAAGCCATCACTCCAAGTAATGAAATTGGATAAATATAGAAAGAATTCCACTAAAGAGTATAAATGAAAACACATTTATTGCAGTAAAATACAAAAGTAAGCTTACCGGACACAAAAAAAAAGAGCCAAGCTGACCGGGAACTGACAGTACTGCGAGCCGAGAAATCTTCGAATGCTAGTAAGAAAAAAAAGAGGATCCAGCGGCAGGTGAAATCTCCAAATCTTTGGAAAAATAAAAGAAATACCTGCTGCTGGACCCTCTTTTTATTTACAGAAGACAAAAGAAATTTGGTTTGGGGGTGGAGGTGTTATGCAAGTGGTGGCTTGGATTGCAAGAATCCGATTGGCTGCCACCACTTGCTTTACGAAGATTTTTCAAACACAATTTTCTTTAAAATCTTCAATGTTACCTTAATGTAATAACAAGCTGAATCGTAACTACAGAAGGTATATTACACATTCTGTTACAATTTCAGCTTGTTTTACATTAAGGTGAACTACAAATCTGGAGTCTCGCTTGTGGAAGGGACTCGGAGCTAATGGCTTGCAATTTGTATGTTCTCATGGCGCGCTCGGTGTTGACCATACAGGCGCCATGAGAAGGTACTCGGGGCTAATGAGTTAAAGTGCAAAAGCATTCAGTTCTGCTAAAACCTTACAGGCTGTATTAAGTAGCATTTGCTTGGCCTTTGGGAAGTTCCTGCTGTAAACATGCATACTCAGAAATGTTCTGCGATTACGGAAACATAACAATCTTTTTTCATGCCCTTGTTTCACTTGTAGTATGTGTGTTCCTGCAGTGAACATGCATGCTAAGATGTATACCACAATGAGCGAAACCTAAAAATCTGTTTTCAAGTCCTCGTGTTACTTGAAGAATGTGAGTTTTGCTACCGCGAAAATGTGGTTGCGATAATACGTAAGTACCGACTTTTATATAGGCAAGACCAACAATTCACTTAATAAACATATTTATCAGTATTTGTATTGCATTAAAAAATATATACAAAAGTGCCCTAGCAAGGCATGCAATATGCTGCAAACATTTTTCTATGTTTAAATTGTCCATTATTCTTGAAAGGATTACAGATGAAAACAACAAAGGGGACTAGCAAAATTTATTATTGCATAAAGAATTATGTTGGCAGTTACATTTGGATGCCAAAAGTGTACCAGTACTATCTATTATTAGTGAACTGTAATATAAGGCTTCTAAACTTTGAGTTTTAACTGCTCATTTTAAAGTTACTTTTTCTGCACCAAGTTTATTTAGAGTATTTAGTGGCAGGAGGCTTTATTTTCTTTCAAAGTGGATTTTTTAAATATTTTCTTGTTGACAGTGGTTTCTACTGTTACAAAGTTTTATTATTATTTTTAAACAACACGGATCATTTTTAAATTGCACAGGTCACTTTAAAAATTTTGGTGGTCTTTTTTGATACATTGTTACATACTTTTAGGTCTTTTTATTTCTTTCTGAAGACGTCTACTATAAGTTAGATGAAAGTGCTAATATTTTAAATGTTTTTTTCCATAAAAGTCATACTTGGAACTGTTTGGCTGTCCTGATCATTTTGGTTTTTGGATTTTACTTGGTTTACGATCTGCAGTGGCTGCTTTTGCTGTTTGGTTTACAAGTAAAATATTGATATTTCCACAAGAAAAATACAGTTCTAGACATTTCTGAAGATGGCTGCACACTGAGAAACAGCTTGTTTCTAGCTCTCCCAGTGTGAAAAGAGTAACTCAGCAGAGAAGGCCAGTAGACTTGTGTTTATGGGTAAATTTCTGTAACTGGCTAGTACATACACTTCCTGCATGCCAAGAATAAACACAGAAGACCTGCAAAAAAACAACTCGAAAAGTGAGGAAGAAACACTGACTGGGGAGAGTTCTGCTGCTGTTCACCAAAAAGTAATACAACCTTCAGACATGGCTTCCAGTAACCTGCAGGAAGATATAAGACAACTGCTTACAGACCTGGATAAAATAAACAAAACACTGGTGGAGTATATCAACAGAAACAACAAAAGGCTGGAACAAACAGAAAAAGCTTTATACAGATATTCAGATGAGATAATAAAGCTGCAAAAATCAGAGGTTGAAATGAAGAAAAGGCTGGCTGAATACGAGACTGCTCATTTAGAGATGTTTCAAAACATAATAGAATTAGAGGACAGAGCATGTAGGGAAAACCTGTGATTTTCAGCTATACCAGAGAAGTTGGAAGGAACAGACTGCATTAATTTTATAAAAGCACAAATAAGCAACTGGACTGGTATTCCACAGCAGGAACTGTTAGTTGAACTGGCACATCATGTGTATGCTCCAAACCTAGCCATAAAACAGCAACCTAGACCTTTAATAGTAAGGATGCAATCCTACCAGCAGAAGGAGTTGATTCTGACAAAACTATGGCAGGACAAAATACTACAAGTGGGAGACAGCAGAGTGTTTGTGGAGAATGATTACTCATTGTACACCAGGCAAAAGAGAAGTAAATTCATTCCACTATTCAGAGAATGTTGAGATGCAGGTATGAGATTCAAACTGCTTTATCCAGCTGTCTTCAAGGTATTCTTCCCTGGAGGGACAAAATAATTTTTTGATGAAGTGCATGCTAAGAAGGAAATACACAAATGTGTCCAACACAAACTGAGCTGTGAAACAGAAGGAGATTCTGCTTCTTGTTCCTCTGGTAATAAAGACCATAGACAGACTATACCTGTGAAATCTTTTCCAGTATTTCAATAGAAAATGTTGGAGAGAAGAATCGAGAGTATGTTGGAAATGAAGCAGAAACAGGATTTGGGTTATGGAAAAGAACAGTAATAAAATTAGTTACTTAATGTGAGATTGTCTTTTACGGCTTTTTCCGGTTAGGGGTCGCCACAGCGGAACTCTGGTCCGCTAATGATTGGCAGTCGATTTTGTTTTTATGGTGCCGAGTTGCCAGCCCGACGCCCAACCTTCAACGAAGGCATGCCCATTCACGCATGTCTTTCGAAGGCCACTCGACCGTGGGGAGGACATGCCGACTCCACACAGAAAGCACTCCAGCCGAGAATCAAACAGGAGAACCTCTTGCTGTGAAGCAACAATGCTACCACTGTACCAGATTACAAGGCAATAATTATATTTGTGTAATATGACAGAACAAGAAAATCAGGAAATTTTGCACTTTTTCAAAATTTGTTTGCTGTGTGTAAGACTCTAAAGTATATACCCTACTTCATGTTATTAATGTTTGGAAAAATGTTTTGAGTAAGGGGAAGAGAGGGGAGAACGCTAACTGTAAGTAAAGAAAAAAAGAAGTTATGCCTTACCATAACGTTCCACCTGTGTTGTTGATCTTCGTTCATTCATTACTGATGGGTTAGCGGTTCCGTCCTCTGAACCAAGCCGGCCAATATCAAGCTCGCGCCAGCCAAAAACTCTCAAGCCAAGGTCCTACCCAGAATGCTCTTCTCCGTGTTACCTCAGATCGAGTTCGCAGCTGATAGATAAAAGTAGAGGCTACCTCTGGTCATAACAGACCTACAAGAAAGGAGTACATGAGATTAACCAAGAACCTCCAGATGGAGGACGGAGGGTGGGAAGTAATGAATAAACGAAGATCAACAACACAGATGGAACGTTATGGTAAGACATAACATCTTTATCTGATGTTGTTAATCTTCGTTCATTCCTTACTGAATGGACAGAGTCCCCACCTACCTGTATTCCTGGGTGGCCCTCATGGGAGGACATTACTGAGTACCATGGAGCCAAAGGAAGCTCTAACTCTGGAGGCCAAGTCCAATTTGTAATGAAGAATAAAGGTATGAGGTTTGGCCCAAGTTGCAGCTGAGCAAATATCATTGAGGGAAACCTTAGCATGAAAAGCTGCTGAAGTTGCCATAGATCTTGTAGAATGAGCTTTGACTCTATGAGGCAAGGTGAGATTGTATAATCTTTATCTACAACAAAAACAATTTCTCAACCATGAAGCCAATGTAACTTTTGATACAGGATGACCCCATCTAGGTCCAGAAAAAGCCAGAAACAGTCTGATTTATGGGTAGATTTTGTTCTGTCAATATAAAATCATAATTGCTTATGAACATCCAAGGAGTGCAGACAATACTCTCCCTTGTTAGAATGGTTAGGAAAGAACACTGGAAGGTCAAGAGATTGATTGATAGATTGCTCTGACACCACTTTTGATAAAAAAGATAGAATTAGTCCTCAGTGATACCCTATCCTTATGTAAGATAAGATAGGTAGGTTTGATGCATAAGGCCTGGAGTTCTGACAATCGCCTGGGTGATGTGATTGCAATCAAAAACAAAGTTTTCCAAGAGAGAGATTTTACATCACATGAAGATGCAGGTTCAAAGGGGGGAGCTGTTAGAGCTTGCAGAACCAAAGCCAAATCCCAAGGTTGCACGGGTTTTCTAAAGGAAGGTTTTAAGTGAATAACCCCTTTCAAGAAAGTCTTATGTGACATAAGTGAAGAATCTTGAAAACCAATATGAAAATTTGAGATGGCAGCTAAAAGTACACGGACAATAGAGGCACACATCCCAGAGTGGAAAAGATGTGATAAGTAATCCTATACTTTTCTAGATAGTAATCCTATTCTTTTTCTTTTTCTTGTTTAAAGCTCACACTAGTTGTAGGTAGTAGTACCCCTTTGCAGCTCCTGCTTGAAGGAGGCAATCTCTAATTCCCCTTTATCTTGTTTATTTTACTAAACTGCAGTCAGCCCTGCTCCCTCTATATCTGGGAAGGTCTTTTGACCTCATATGCGGCAAACCTGCTGCATATTAGCAGCTCCCTGTCTGTGCTGCCCTCAGTAATTTCTCTTAAATTAATTGCCTCACATATTTCCCTAGGGAGTATGGACCTCCACATTTAATTTCTTAACATGCACCTACAGACTACTAGTCATTGTCAGGTACCCCATCTTGCTGATATCCCTTTTACTGCTGACCATATTTACTTGCATTTTGTACCATTGCATTGTGTTATTTGTTGTTTATACCTCTTGAATGTTGTTGCCTAGAAGTGCTTAAGAACTGCTTAGACTGACTAAATGTATGCATCTTACCTCTCATTTAACAGTCACTATTTGCAATGTTATAAGTGTTACTGCTAGCTATTACTGCCTGTTTGAATATAAATGCTGAATTGCTAACTCTGTTTCTCTCCTCTACATTTTATCTCCCTTTCTCCTCTAAGTACCCAGCTCAACCTATCCTGCTCCTGATATAAGCACAGCCTACCTGGTGTGTTAAGAACCCTATCCAAATCCTATGGCCTCAACCTCCAGTTTCCTGTTTTCTGCACCCTCTATCAAGGAAAGAAATAAGTATGTTATGGACTAAATCTACCTGGTAAAGCAGACCCCTAGCCACGACCTGTTTCAGGGCTCCAAAGTTCGCTGGGAGCCTGAGCAGCCAGCTGCCTTACCCCTATTCTGTATCTACCTAACAGCCTACACACCTCTTCCACTTACCTTCACCCCCTCTCACTATAGATTTCTTTTTCTCCACTCTCCTACACTACTCAGCTCCCTTACAAACTCACCTACAGTACCAGAACTGCCCACTAGGGGGCACCCTTCTCCCATCCGTCTATCACTCCATCTCTCCCTGTGCTATTTTTGTAAACTCAATCTATTTACTAAGCTTCTTCCCTGTTCCTATTTATACTTACATGGTGCCTTTTCAGTTTGTACTCCTCTAGCAGTCTTTTTCCCTAGACTCCCCCTCTATCTTAAACCTTCTCCACTCATATCCTGTCTTCCAACCTGTAGTTACCTGCATTGCTGATTGTTTCCTCGCTAACTTCTCTTCCTTTGTCTCTACCCACTCCGTTTGCCCTGCGGGCTCACTCCGCTCCCCTACCCTACCCTACCCCCAAATCTCACCCACCCCAGTGCCTCTACATTTCTACCTACCTAGCCACACTCCCCTCACCTTTTCCTCCAATCACAACCTCACCACCATTAACCAATCTTCTCTTTTCCCTCCATATTTCTTTTTTAACCACTCCCTTTCACAACCACTATTACCTTTGCCTTGCAATACCACACCCACTACATTTGTACTAGTAACTAGTACTTAATATCCACCTTTAAAATGTATAAACTCCCCACCCTAGTACTCAAACATACCTTACTCATGCTCTCACTTCTTCCCCCTTTAATATCAGCGCACCTTATAACCTCCTACGAACACCCACTACTATCACACCTTCCCAACCCAACTAAACAACCTACCTCTTCAATTCCTACCTACCAAAACCATCACATCAACATCACTTCCACACCTAGCTATCTTTTACCTAAATATCATAGGATAACCCACATAAAATATGTTCACCTAAATCCTAGAAGGCTACCCCTTCCTCAAAGTAAATATACAAACACTGTATATCTAACCCTACGACTCTCAATAAACGATGGCGATATTCACCCAAACCCAGGTCCAATTAGCTCCTCCATAAATCAGACCTTTAACTAAAACCCCACTGCTAACCCCCTACTTAAAAAACTTAACAACTCACTCTCAATAGCTAACCTCAACATATGTAGTGTTAATAACAAAACAACACAACTCCATGCTCTTAAAACTCTATCCTTTGATATTATTTGTCTAACAGAAACCTGGTTAAAACCTTCAACAAAAGACACTGAAGTCATCCCTCCTGGCTATAATATCTTGCGTCTTGAAAGGGTGTCTAAAAAAGGTGGTGGAGTAGCTATCTTATTTAAATCTAGCCTTCAAATAACCACTTTCCACCAAAAACCTCCTCAGGACTCTAATGCTGAAATTCTTATTACCAAACTTAAACTAAACTCAGTCAAATCTATCTTTATTATCTGCATCTATGTCCCCCCAGGAAATAATATTTCTACCATCGAAAACATCCTATGTTGGCTATCACTAAACTTATCCCAAGAAACAATTATCCTAGGTGACTTAAACATTGATTGGCAATCTTGCAACAACAAACACCCTACTAGCCTTATTGACCTTTATGGGTTTTCTCAAACTATCACCTCCACCACTAGAATAAATAAAACTAACAAAAAAGAAAGTACCTTAGACTGGATACTCACCAACAATCAATCCCATACTTATGAAACAGGAACCCTCCCTGATGATATAAGTGATCACTTACTAACTTACATTATCAGGCTCAAAACCAACCCACCTACCCAAAACATAACTAGAACAATCAGAACCAAAAAAAACTTCAACTTGGAGCTATTTAAAAGTGAACTGAATGCATGTAACTGGTCCCCCTTAAAACACCTCTCTCTTGATGAAGCTGTAGATTTCTTTAATGCTAAGTTTCTGGCCATGCTCAACTACCATGCCCCCACTCGCTCTATTAGAATTAGAACTAAATCTGCCCCTTGGCTCTCAAAAGAAACTAAGCAAAAAATCCATCTCAGAAATAAAATCTGGAACAAATCTCGCTTAACTAAAAACACAACAGATTACCAACACTACAAACAACTGAGAAATGAGACCAAAAAAGCAATAATGACCGATAAAAAAAACTATTACCTGAAATCAAAGCAAACTCGCCAAAATAACCCACAAAAGTTCTGGGCAAACATAAGTCAGTTACTACAGCCAAGTAAACCTATCACAACCAACCCACAAGGCTCTGACATAAAGAATCCCAACCAAATTGCTAATGACTTTAATTTCTTTTTCACCGAAACAATTCAAACTCTAGCCAGTCAACTCTCTAGCAAAAACACAACTATATCTAATGGCAACTTAAACCCACCTCCCCCATTTCTTTTCCAACCTGTCCCAACAACTTACATTCTCTCCCTTATCAAAAAACTCAAACCATGTATTCCCTCTGCTGACCTACTACCCGCAGAATACTTGCAATTAGCAGCCAAATCCATAGCCTACCCAATTTCCATACTGTTCAACAGAACAATCACTGAGGGATATGTCCCTAAACTTTGGAAAGTCTCCCATATTATTCCTCTTCATAAGGGTGGAAATTCTACTGAAATCTCTAACTACCGCCCTATAGCCCTACTCTCTCCCTTATCTAAGATTATGGAAAGATGTATACACAAGCAACTGCTTGACCATCTTCTCCAAAATAACTTACTCTCTAATACCCAACATGGTTTTAGACCTTCCCACAGTACCACCACTGCCCTCCTCTCCTTTACAGACACAATCAACAAAAATCGTAACCATAACACCCTTTCCTCTGCACTTTTCTTAGTCCTGTCCAAGGCTTTTGACATGGTCAACCAACAAATACTCAGACACATTCTTGGTCACTTGAAATCCAACCTATTAACTGGTTCAAATCCTACTTAAATAACAGGCATCAAGCAGTACTCTGGAACTCCACTCTATCTTCCCAGCTACCTGTTAACATTGGTGTCCCCCAAGGGTCCATGCTGGGTCCCCTCCTATTTTCTTTATTTATCAATGACCTCCACCAAGTAGTTCCCCAAGCTACATGCATACAATACGCAGATGATTTTACACTAATTTGTCAGCCACATCTGTATCAGATCTTCACTCCCTTACACAACACATATTTAATTCTGTAGAAGAATGGTTTTCACAACGCTGTCTCCTACTTAACCCAAAAAAAACTAAACTCCTTCTCTTCACACCTTCCAGTAAATCTCCCCATATAGATCTTACAATAACATCTAAAAATGGCACACCTATATCACAAGATCCTACTACCAAACTACTAGGCATTACCATTGACAACAACCTTAACTTCGATACCCATATAAGCAACACTTTGAAAACTAATAATAAAAAATAGGCTCTCTTTACAGAATCAAACCTTTCCTCACTCCAGAATCTAGAATAACTATTGCCCACTCCCACCTTATCTCTCCCCTTCTCTATGCCTCACCCATATTTACTAACTTATCAAAAAATAATCTTTTGAAATTAGAAAACTCCTACCACAACATAGCCAGTTTTGCTACAGGTAACCCTTTCAGAACCCACCACTGTACTAATCTAAAGCAACTAGGCTGGCTTGAATTTCAGCAGCAACTAAAAATTAATCAACTAGCCATAGCCCATCAAATTCTATATCAAACTGACAAAACACCTATATTATCTACTCTTATTTACCCCTACCATAACCTAAAGTCCCTAAGATCCGCACACAAACATCTTGTAAATATTGACAAAGCAAACAACAAGGCTGGAGATTCCCTTTTCTCTAACACTGTTGGAAAACACTGGAACCTGCTTCCCACTGAACTTTCTACTATTCCCTCTCTTTAAAAAGAAACTTAAGCTCTACCTCAAATCACAATGGCTGTGCCCCTGTACTTATCCCGACTAACTCTAGCTCTTGACACCTGACTAAATTCTAGACCTTTAGAACCCTAAATCTACTTCATATTTACATCCACTGATCTATTTCTCCTTCTTACTATCTATATATATAAAAAAAAAGTGTGTTTTTTTTATATATATTCTTTCCACGTCATACCACTAGATGTACTTACACAACTGCTATTTTTTTCTTACTTTCCTTTATCCTCAATTACTGTACATTATGCTAGTATTCTCTCAGAATGTCACTTGTAACAATATTTTTGTAACAATATTTTTACCATTTATGTTCTACTTACTGCATTTTTACATTTTATAACTATATCACCAGTTATAATGTTTTCCTTTACTCTGTTATTTTCATGTATTTCTTTAATGTAAATTCATTTTAACCTTGGAGCTTATCTCCCCGGGCCTCTACTGAAAATGGACATATATCCAGTTAGACTAGCCCGGTCAACAAATGTAAAATAAATGAATAAATAAAAATATACCACCAAGACTGGGGCTGACAAGGAGTCTAACTGTTTATTTGCTGCCCACAGAGAGAACCTTTTCCATTTGTTAAGATAGATTAGTCTGGTGGACGATTTATGAGATGCAATAAGAATATTGCACACAGGGGATGAAAGGTTTTCATGCCTGGCAATCATTGGAAGTGGAGTAACCAAGCTGTCAGTTTCAGGGTTGTTAGATTGGGGTGAATTAGACCCTGTGGATGGGAGATCAACATTGGGGATAGATTGAGGATCCATGGTTGATCTAGCAGGTGAGGCCAGAGGAAGGGAAACCAAACTTGTCGAGGCCAATATGGAGCAATGAGGATTACTTTGCTCTTCAATTGTCGGGCTAGAAATTGGGAAAGAAGGATAAACATAAAGAAGACCCGAGGGCCAAGAGTGGACTAGAGCATCCCTTGGTGACTGTCCCCGAGGGGGGGATCAGGGCAAAGTAGTTGCTGCACTTGTAGTTGGTTGGTTGGGGAGGCAAATAACGGCACTAATTAACACACTAACCCAGCGTGTAGATGCGTTATCTCAACGCTTTGATCAACGGCATTCACAGACCATGGTTAGGGTTCCTACAACCATGGATGCAATAAGACCTTTGCAACGAGATGATAACAGAGGTTCTTCAACTACAGTATTTAACACGCATATGAGTGGATTACCTACGAGGCAGAATAGCACCAACAATAATGAAAATAACCTGGCAGCGAATAACAACATGTGTCCTAATGGCGTTAATGTAACTCAAAACAACGTTGGCGGGCTTTATGGTTCCTTTCAACTCGAACAATGGATTCAGGATACACGCAATTTATGTTTCCATCAACAAAATCTTGAAGGGCAACGTGCTGACAACGTAGATAATGGCCAGGTTAGTTCTGTGACAATTTCTGATAACTTGAAATTGTTAGACTTGAAATTACTAAAACTTAAAAAGTTACAACTGGAGGTTAATTACTTCCAGGAATGTATTAAGGAGCATATTGTGCCCAAAGGGTTGCGTAGACACATTTACCCTACGGGACTTGTAACTGATTCCTTGTTTCATTTAGAACTTATCAGCTTGTTTGACCAACAAGGAATAGCGTTGATGGAGTTAATGGTCAAACACTATAATTTACAAATAACTCAACTATCAGAAGACGTTTGTGAGCTTAATTCAATGATAACTGAGCACCTTGATTTTGGTAGATATAAATTCGAACATGAAGATGTTTTTCCAGTATCGAACAACTATTGGAAAGACTTAAATTTACCAAAATTAAAAAACTGAATAGGGATCGTGTGGCATAAGAGAATGGGGTAGCTTACCCCAAACCACCGTTATCCCAAGTAGGGAGAGCCAATACAAGTATTCAAAACAACAATGAGTCCACTACTGATACCTTATACAACTCTAATGATGTGAATACTGACAGTTCTAATAATGGTGTGAGACGTAGTGAACGAATACGAGCCAATAACAGTAGAGGTACACCAGAACAAGGAATACAAACAATACCTTCCCATAACCAAAATTCTTTAAATTTTCACAAGGATTCCAATTCTGGAGCAATTCTGAAGAAACTCAACAGGCAACCACAAAAGAACAAGTTTCGCAGGAACAACAAATACAGGAAGTAACACAAGAACCCCAATATAGAGTCACCATTATTAAAAACAAAACTGGTGACTTTTACATTTATAATTTTTCATCTATTGAAGTGGATCCTGTTTTAGTGGAAGTATTGGCTAAAGGATATACATTTGTACCAAGCCGAAACATGGATATTGTCCGTACAATCTTTGATTTAAAAATGTTTGTAAGAAAACTTAATTTAAAAGTTTTGCTTGGTAATACTTTAACTACTTCTGTTAATCCACCTTCAGCATTTTCTATTTCAAGTACTTTTAACCCACCACTACACCCCCCTCCTAAATATGTTTGAGTTGATGACTGAACTTGATTTGAGGTATTGTGTGAATAACATTTTAGGCACAAAAAACATGGCATTACCTAATATCAATAGAGAAGAATTGTCTGCACTGACTTTTTTCACGAAATTGAAAATCCGAGCTGTCAAACCTGATAAAGGAGGGGGTATAGTATTATTTGATCTAGTTGACTATGTTAACAGAGTTGAAAAACTACTAAATAGTGGTGCATACTTGAAGGCATCTATTAACGAAGTGAACACAGCATATAAGCGTATCACTAGTTACATTAATGATTTATTTATAGATGCAAAAATTTATACTAATAAATACAACTATATGAATATACCATGGCCAAAAACCTCAATTCTTTTTGCAATTCCAAAAATTCATAAAAACTTGGATGACCCACCACTTAGGCCTTTAATTGATAGTAGAGGATCCATCACATACCCATGTGCAAAAGTAGTTGATGAGATCCTGAAAAAATTCCTGGCTACTGAAAAACAGGTCTGCAAAGACTCTTGGACATTCTTGCAGAATATTAATTCTTTGACATTCAATCAAAAATACAACTTTTTAACGATAGATGTCAAAAGACTTATACACATCAATACCACATTTAGATGGGATTGAATGGACTAGCCTGTTTCTGCACTTGAAAAAAGTAAGCAGCCAGGAAATTTATTTAGTTGAGGTACTTCTTGACATTATACTGACCAATAACTATTTTACATTTAACAATAATTTTTACCTTCAGAAACAAGGGGTAGCTATGGGGTCCCCTTGCAGGGCAAGTTTTGCCAACACTGTAATGGCATATTGGGAGAGGAACTATATCTTTAACAATGTAGAACTTATGACGAATGTCATTTATTACACAAGATTCCTGGATGATATATTCATTTTATTTAATGGTGACCAGGAATCAAGCACTTATTTCATGGAGTATTTAAATTCTTCAACTAACTTTTTAGTATTTACACATAATTTTAATGACACTAGTATTGATTATTTAGATGTGTCACTATCTAAAGATATATACAACAGTCAATACGTCTCAAAAATTCACCGAAAAGATACATATTGTAATGCCTTTTTACATTTTTCTAGCTCCCACCCAAAACACCAAAAAAGATCAAAAGTCAAAGGGCAAATGGTAAGAGCGGCTAGGATGACATCCCGTGATCAAGACTTTTTAGATGAATGTAGACTCTTGGAAAAGATGTTTAAACAAAGAGGATACCCTACTTCATTGATTCAATCAGTATTTGAAGAAATTCAGACTAAGAGATCTAGTCGAGTCTTAAACCCCATTTTAAACAAAAACACACCTTTATTTAATATTTCTGAGGGTGAACCTGTTATCGAAAATGATAATTTTATGTCAGTTCTTACTGACACAGTACAAGTAAAAAACAAAAACAAAGATAATATCTTTGAATATTCTTTTATTACAACTTATAGTAGAGACAGTGAGATGGTAAAACTGATACTGTATAAGAATTGGGAATTATTAAAACAAGATAAGACACTAATAGAAACACTTGACACGAACCCAAAAATTATATTTAGGAAAGGTAAAAATCTTAAACAGATTCTTGAAACCTGTAACAACAATAAAAATGGTCCGATGAAATTAAAAGGTATGTTAACATGTGGTTGTTGCAATATGTGTAAATATATCAACATTGGGTATACATGGAGTATTAATAACAGTAATTACTGTATGAGACACAACTTAAACTGTAACTCTAAAATGGTTGTTTATATTGCACTCTGCTCATGCAACGCTTTTTATATTGGAAAAACTGAGCGTAGATTCAGAGATAGAGTGTATGAACACATATATGCTATCAATCACAATAACAACATGAATGCTTTAGCTAAACACATAATGTTACATCCTTTACATAAATTTAGTTTTAAAGCCATCGACCAGGTACATCAAGATATCAGAGGGGGGCCATTTAATTTATTTCTTGAAGAAAGAGAGCTTGAATGGCAGTTTAGAACGAACGCATTCACTGAACCAGGTCTCAATGAAGGTTGTAATATAAAATGTCTCCTTAAATTAAGGAGCATTAGAAGGTAAATTAATTGTTTTTTGACTTGGTATGTGTTATTTGTGCAGGTCCAAGTTTATTTTGTTTGCATAAAGTTTATTTACAGGTATTCCTAGTAATAATGTTAGATTATTAGAAGCAATAGTATAGTTAAAAGTAACTTCAATAAGTATTTATAAACAGTACAATAACTTTAAAATTACTGTCTAACGTTTAACTCTTAAAACTCTGTAGGTGTGTTCCACATATTAATATTTAACATTTATTGTGATGTTTATTTAATCACCTTTAAGTATTTAGTATTGTGCTTTAAACATTACTTTTTATTAGTTTTTATTGTTAACTAAAAGTATTACAAAGTTTTAAATACTGAGTAATTGATTGCAAGAAGTGATTTGCTGTTTCCATCACGATTGCTTTTTTTGCATAATTGAAATACCTATATATGTGTGTTTTTTAACGTGTAACTTTTATCTGAAGAAGTCGCTTTATTTACAGCGACGAAAAGCGCTTAATCAAAATTATTAAAACTGTTCCAAGTGGATTATTTTTTTTATTGGGCTGTGTGATTTGTACTTTACCGAAGCAACTTGTGGAATAATAGTTTTTTCATTTGCCTGTTTGTTTGGGGAGGCAAATAGGTCGCAGCAAGGCTGGCCCCAGCAGTTAAAGATTTTTCCCACTATCAGAGGATTGAGGGACCACTCGTGAGGCTGTAGAATGCACCTGTTCAATTTGTCCGCTATCATGTTGGAGCTCCCGGGAATGTGCGTTGCAATCAGAAAGCGGTTATAAGCTATCGCCCATTGCCATATTCTCAAGGCCTTTCTGCATAATGGGCAAGATCTCGTGCCACCTTGTTTGTTGATATACCAGACCACTGACATGTTGTCTGATTGGATCGCAATAGTCCCTGATGGAAGGATGGAGTGAAATGCTTGCAACGTTAGAAGCACCGCCCTCAGTTCCAGGACACTGATATGCAAAAGGGCCTCTGTCTCCAACCAGGTGCCTTGGACTGAGTTTCCCTGACATAGCCCCCTCACCCCATCAGGGAGGCATCCGTGGTCAAAGTGGCTATTGGTTGATGGGGGTTGAAAGGGCAAGACCATTGTAAGGAACGTCGAGACATTCACCAGAGTAAATATTGCTTGTATCTCTAAGTTACACTTATCTGAAAAGACAAAGGATGTTGTAGAGGGTACCACTGAGTGAGAAGCAGACATTGAAGAAGCCTCATGTGGAATCTGGTCAGAGGAACAATGGTAATCGAGGCTGTCATTGACCCCAATAGCTGGAGTATATATTAAGCTGGGAATTTGTGGTGACAGAGCAGCGGGTGAACTTGTTGTCTTATTCTCTGAAGTCTGTGTTCTGGAAGGGATGCTGTGCAATTTCTCGTGTCCAACAGTACCCCTATAAAATCCAAAGACTGAGTTGGGGTTGTGTTTGATTTCTCCCAGTTTACAGTAATTCCCAGGCTTTGAGCTGTTAAGAGAGTATACTGCAGGGCTTCTTCCAGTAGACGCTTGGTGGGAGTGGTGAGGAGCCAGTTGTTTAGATATGGAAACACCTGGAATCCTTGAAGTCGCAAGTGAGCGATAACCACTGCCATGCATTTTGTGAACACTCTGGGGGCTGTAGATAGACCGAAGGGCAGGGCTCAAAACTGGTAGTGACTGGCTCCTATACAGAAGCAGAGGTATCTTCTTGAGCATTTGTCCATTTTTATGTGGTAATACGCATCTTGAAGATCTACAGAGCACATCCAATCATCTTCTTCCAGAAGAGGAATGATAGACTGAACCGTGACCATCTGGAATTCCTCTGTTTTTACAAATTTGTTTAGTGTACTGAGATCCAAAATTGGTCTCCAGTCCCCTGTCTTTTTTGGCACTAAAAAGAACCTCGAGTAAAAAACGGATCCTATCTGGTCTGGGGGGACCTTCTAGATGAGTCTTTTTTGCAGCAGCTTTTGGGTTTCGTGTGCTGCTGTTTCTCTTTGACTGGGTGGAACGTCGGTTAATACTCTTGATGAGACTGGGCAAAGATGGAAGGGGATGTGATAGCCTCTGGATATAATCCACTGTACCCAAGAGTCGGTTATCTTTTGCCAGGCAGCGGGGTACAAGAAGAAATGACCCCTGACTGCTTCCAGAGGTTAGCAGTCGACAACATTTCAGGAGTGCTGATAGGGATGGCCAGAGAAAGAATCTCTGGAACCCCGGTTTCGCGGACCTCCTCTGCCCCGAAAGGGGCATCTTCCATTGGAGTTTCCCCTTCTGCCTCTAGGGGAGAAAGTACAGTTGTGTACACTTACCATAAATGTAGATGTTTGAGTGTATTCACTGTTGCAGTCATCACATTTGGGTTATCTGCCTGCAGGTAGTCCTCAGCCAGCCTGAATATCAGAGTTTTGGATTCCTGAGTCGGATGCTGTCTCTTCTTCAATGACGTCAGGTCGTTAGGGGTATAAAACATGCAGCCGACGCCATTACATCAGTTTTTCCAGTTTTTCTTGCCCCAGATGTCAGGTGCTCCCTCAATGGGAAGCAATTATATATTATGGAACACTTCCATCAAAAAGCAAATACACCAGAAAACGTAAATACACTAAACAAGAAGGAAAGGTAGAGCCAAGAGAAGTCAGGGGGCTGGAGGGAGGGTAACCAGGACTGCAATAGTGAATACACTCGAACATCTACATTTATGGTAAGTGTACACAACTGTTCTATGTTCTTCGTGTTTCACTGTTGCAGTCATCACATTTGGGTTGATTCCCAAAGATAGGGAAGGGAAGAGGAAGTTAGAGAGCATTAGGGCCAGCTATTAAGCCCTGCAAGACTGCAGTGGCAAAACCAGCTCTGGATTTAGAAAAAAATAGGCATGTGGTAATGCTTAGTGAAGGTATGTACAGAGCTCCAGGTAGCAGCTTCTAGGATGTCCCTGGTAGGGACTCCTCTGAGAAAGGCTGCAGAGGTAGATGCAGCCCTGGTGGAATGTGATCTTATCCCCTGTAGGGTAGGTTTTCCATGGTGCTTGTAGCAGAAATGAATGCAATGGGCTATCCATTTGGAAATGGTTTGCTTTGAAATGGCCTTCCCCTCTGCTCCTGCAGCAAATCCAACTAGCAGCTGTTCAGATTTTCTGAGAGGCTTAGTCCTGTCCAAATAAAATCTAAGTTGTCTGTGCATGTCCAAAGAGTGCAGTATTCATTCTCCTTTGTTTTGTGGATTAGGGAAAAAGGTAGGCAAATGAATGGACTGATGTAGGGCCACACTAGACACCACCTTGGGCATAAAGGAAAGACTGGTCCTGAGTGAAACCCTGTCTGCATGGAAGACAATGAAGGGTTCCACTGCCATGAGGGCCTGTAATTCAGACACTCTTCTTGCTGAAGTGATGGATAGAAGGAAGGCTGTTTTCCAAGAAAGAAATTTCAACTCTGCAGTTGCAGCTGGCTCAAAGGGAGGGAGAATTAGCTTTTCCAATACAAAGTTAAGGTCCCAGGCTGGTGTAGGGGCTCTCCTGGAGGGTCTTAAGTTTTTGGCCCCTCTAAGGATTTGTTTAGCAGGGGGTGAGAGAAGAGGGGTGGCTCAGTATTATAATGTGCTGAAATGGCAGAGGCATGAATTTTAATTGACGAGAATAATAGGCCCTTGTGGGACATTTCTGTTAAGTACTGAAGAATATGAGGTAAGCTGGGTACTGTTGTGCCCATCCCCTGAGTCTGGCTTCAAGAATAGTATCTTTTCCACTTTTCAGCATAGGATTTTCTAGTACTAGGCCTCCTTGCCTCCAGAATGACATGTAGCACCTGCTTATTGAGGGATGCTGCTGGAGAGCTCAAGGAATCAGTCAGGCTGCAAGGTTCAGGTTTGAAGCTGAGGGTGCAGAATCTGGCCTGCCTGCTGGGACAGCAGGGAAGGGGTCTGAGGCAGGTGCCATGGTTCCAGCAGAGTCATACTGCGCAAGAGGGGGGTACCAGTGCTGGTGTGGCCAGCCTGGTGCAATCAGTATTGTCCTTGGCTTGTCCTGTTTGATCTTTAGCAGAACCTTCGAGAGGAGAGGCAGAGGGGGAAAGGCATAAACCAAGAGGCTTTCCCAGGTAAAGGACAGGGCATCCACTTTCCAAGCTTGACTGTGGGAAGTCCTTGTGCAGAATTTGCCCAATTGGTAGTTCTGAGGGGAGGCAAACAGGTCTACCTCTGGAGTCCCCCCATTTGTTTCTCAAGAGGTTGAATATTTTTGGTTCCAGTTTCCATTCGTGTGGGTCCAAGAGATTTCTGCTTAGGTCGTCTGCCAGTGAATTTAGCTTGCCTGGCAGGAATTGAGCTTGTAGGTGCACTTGGAAGCTCAAGGCTGTGTTCCACAGAGCCATAGCTAGTCTGCAGAGAGGGTACAAGTGGGTCCCCTCTGCTTGTTTATGTACCACATAACTGTGGTGTTGCCTGTCTTTACCAATAATTGCCCTGGAAGGATGCGGTCTTTGAAGGCTGTCAGGGAATTCTGTACAGATAACATTTCTTTTTGGTTGATATGCAGGTGCATCTGACTTGGGTTCCATTTGTCCTGAATACACTGCACTGCCAAGTGAGCCCCCCATGCATAGTCTGATGCATCTGTTGTTAGGGTTTGGGCGACAGGGGGTAGAGTGAAAGGGAGCCCCTTGTTGTGGTAGCAGGCCTCTGCCCACCAAAGGAACTCTGTCTTTATACACGGAATGATAGGAATCATTGATTTCATGTCCTGAGAATGTTGACTCCATAGGCTTTTTAGATACCATTGTAGTTTCCTCATATGCAGTCTTGCATATGGAATTAGTAGAATGCAAGAGGCCATGAACCCCAGGGCTTACAGAATTTTTCCTGCAGATAGCTGGGGCTTTGTGGCCAAAAGTTTGATGTAGGTTGTCAAATAAACTTGTTTCTCTGGAGTGAGGAAAGCCATCTGGGAAGTTGTGTTCAAGCTTGTTCCCAGGAATACAATCTGTTGGCAGGGTACTAGGTGAGATTTCTTTTCATTTATGGTGTACCCCAGTGAGGTTAGAAGTTTATTTACAAATGCCAGATGTTTTAATAGCAAGTCCTGGCTTTCTGCCTGAATCAGACAATCGTCCAAGTATGGGTATATCTGAATATTTCTCTGCCTGCAAAATGCAATGGCTGGAGCTAGACACTTTGTGAATACCCTGGGCGCAGTAGATAAGCCAAAGGGAAGTGCAGAGAACTGATAGTGCATGGAGCCTGCCCTGAAGCGTAGGTATTTCCTGCAAGATTCCCTTATTGGAATGTGCAGATAAGCTTCCTTTAAGTCTAAGGTTGCCAACCAGGCATCTTTGCCTAGCATAGGAAGCAGCTGTTGAAGTGTTAGCATTTTGAATTTTGGGATTACCAGGAAGGTGTTTAGAATAGAGAGGTCCAGAATAGGACACCAGGAGCTGTCTTTTCTGGGTACCAGGAAAAGTCTTGAATAAAACCCTTGTCCCCTTTCTTCTGCTGGCACAGGTTGAATAGCCCTGATACTTAGAAGAGAGAGAGAACCTGCTGTTGGGCCTCTGCCCACTAATTTGGGGGTAGATCTGGCCAACCGTTTGGGGTTGGTAGGGTGTGGAAGTGGAATCTGTATCCTTGGGAAACTATATTTAAAACCCATTTGTCCTGGGTAATGAGTTCCCAGGTTTTTGCATGCAAGGCGAGCTTTCCTCCTAAAGGAGCAGGCAGTTGAGCAGGGCTTGGAAGGGCTAAGGGTAAGTCATAGTGCCATTTTTCCATAGGGGGGTGGCTTACTACTCCCTGCTTTGGAAGTGGGAGCCCCCCACTGCTTAGGCCTGTGCGCAGCCTGAGACTGTAACCTGGATGGTCTGCTGTTCCTGGGTTTGGACTAAGAAGGCCTGGAAGAGACTGGAAAGGACCAGTTCTTAGAAGGCTAATGCCTACTAAATCTGGAAGGCTGTACCTGTAGGAAATCTTTAACAGTTTGCATAGATTTAGCTTTTTCCTCCATCCTTTTGAGGACTTCTTCTGCTTTGTTGCCAAACAGGCAGTCTTGGTTTAAGGGAGAATCCAGTAATTTAGCTTTAACATGATCTGGCAAGTTTTGCTCCTTAAGCCAAGCATGCCTTCTAAGTACAGACCCAGCGAAAGCAGCCCTACAAGATGCTTCTAAAGAGTCAAAACCACATTGCAAAGTATATTTACCAACTTGTTCTGCAGAATGCATTAAATCCTGTAATTCTTTGTGTTCAGCACAGTCAGGAATCAACATAATTTTCTGTTTAAGCAGTCCCGTAATATGCTGCTGGTACTTTAACATATTAAACTGTCAGTTTAAAGCCCTAAAGACCAAAGTAGCAGAAGTGTATACCTTCTTACCCCATCTGTCCAGGGCTCTAGAATCTCTATCAGAAGGGGTGGAATTTTTGGCAGCAGTAGCCTTAATGCCCTTTGGTCCTTGGGAAATGGTCTCTGGATCCGCAGTAGGATTCTTGAACAAGAACTTGTGAGAGTCAGGTACTCTGTAATACCTGTCAGGTTATCCGGAAGCTGGAGGAAAAGTGTCTGGGGAAAGGCTATATTCCAAGAAAGCATCATCTACAATGTCCAGAACAGCAGGGATAGCTAAAGGCCTGTGTTGAGGAAGGAGTAAGAATTCCCTAAGCCTCTTTTGGAGCAGAATTGGAGTGACAGTAATCTTGGCTTTCCCAGTGGAAATGCTCCCTAAGAGTGTGCAAGGTTTCACCAAAAGAAAAATCTTCTGGAGGGGAAGCAGAGGGAATGGAATCCTCTGCATCAGAATCCTCATAGGTAGATAAGGGCAAATCCTGGTCATTAGAAGGAACAGAAATATCAGGTTCCTGATCAGAAGGAAATTCAGTTCTAGATCTCAGAGGGGGAAGGCTGGCTTCCCCTAATTAATGTAATAAGGTCTTCGGCCATTCTAAGCATTTGTTTTTTAGGCATATGGGCCTGAGCATGTGATTTGGATGTCGGTTTTCTAGGCAAGTATATTGAGTTTTATGCCTGGATGAAGAAGATGGCGTTGGTTTAAAATGCAAGTCTGTAGGCCTAAATACACCCTCAGAAGCCAGTGCCTGCACAGTGGCTCTGGACCCATCCAAGGTAGAGACATCCACAGGTTCCATAGTTGAAGAAGCATCTCACAGCATACTGGACTCTGAATGGGTCTCAGTAGAGGCCTGTGCATCTGAGGTAGTGGGTATCAGGGGTTGCAAAAGTATCTGAGTACCGGTGGACTTGCGACTAGCTTACCGGAAGCGTTGTTGGCAGTTTTGGACCTATGCGGTCTGTCTCTGTCTTTATCTTTACTTTTTTTTTGGAAGATCGGTAGTCGGATGGCTTAACGAAGCCATTTCTGAGTACTGATACCGAGTACCAAAATAATTTGCTGCAAAGATAGCCCGACAATGAATAGTTTGGGGGTTGAACAAGGCACAAAACTGACAGCGAGGGATTTAGTGGTCTGGGCCTAAGCAAGGGATGCAGTATGAATGAAAATCTTTATGAGGTATTTGCTTTCCACAGGTAAGACAATTGTTAACTTTTACTGACATCGGTTGGAGCAAGAAAAAAGATCCCCAATGGGGTACTTATCTTTTTTGAAGACTTCGGTTCTGAAACTCGAAAACATAAATTTCAGGAGTTGGCTGACCAGCACTTGCGAACTGCTTCTGCTTCGGGCACCTCACGGCAAGAAAGACTGATGTAATGGCTTCGGCTGCATATTTTATACCCCTGACATCATGGAAGAAAGAGACAGCATCCGACGCAGGAATCCAAGACTCTGGTATTCAGACCGGCTGAGGGCTACCTGCAGGCAGATAACCCAAATGTGATGACTGCAACAGTGAAACACGAAGAACATCTTGGCATGTGCATCCCGGAAAGAACCCTGTGATTTCTTGTGCCAGATCTTTCCGCTCCTCTGATTTCTGGAGTAGAATCGCTGAGGAGTGGGGTGTCTGACACCAACAGCAGACAGGGCCTTGCCATCTTGTTCGCACCTTGCCAGCATATCCTTGACTTTAGGGCCAAACAAAGAAGCGGCCTCTATGGGGGCATTCATGAAGGAAGCCTTAACGGAGTCCGCAAAGTCGCAAAGGCTCATCCAAGCATGTTGTCTGGCAACTATACCTGCACCTGCCGCTCTAGCCACCCCTTCCATTGTGTAAGAAATAAGATGCATGGGAGAGTTGGAAATGGACTCCAGGGTGGCTATCTGAGAAGCCAAATTATCACGGACTTCATCAGAAACAGCTCCTGCCAAGGTTTCAGAGAGCTGGTTGATAAGATCTCACTGAAGCCTGGTAAAATAAGCCAAATAATTCAAAGACCTTACAGTGAAGGTTGATGAAGCAAACACAAGCTTCCCTAATCTGTCAATCACCTGGGACTCCTTGTTGGGTGGATGGACAGTTTGGCTCTCTTCTGGCAAATCCTTCTTAGTGGCTGCTGCCACCACCATAGCATCTACTGGAAGACCTCATGACCAATGATGGTGCTCAGCTGGGAGCGATAATATTTTATCTGGTCTCTTAGGTATCACTTCCATGGTGTCAGGAGCCTTCCATGAGCGCCTGCACGATGAGCTGGATGAGCTCATTGGCAGGCGGGGTGACCCAGGAGGTAGGGGGCTGGGCACGAAAAGCCTGCAGGAATACGGATTCCTCGGAGGAAGGATTAGAGGACTTCTGGTCACCCCTCTGTCTAAGGATCTCGAGGATGTCACCAAAAGACACCTCATCACAGGGTGACCATGGGGAACCTTCCCTGTCATCAAAATCTATATCTTCAGTCAATGACTCCTCAGTGGAGTCCATGTGCTTCCTCTTACATGACGCTTTGCAGGGTACTTCCTCAGTGGGAGGTTCTGGGGAAGACTGCAAAGAGGGGGGGGTCTCCTAAGGAGGAGAAACCTGAGGCTCTTATGCCCGGTGTCCGGCAGTTGAAGCTTGTGCCAGTTGTGGCACAGAGGGGGGAAGAGGACTCCAAAAAATGAGTTTTGCCAGTGGAGGCAAGTACTCGCTCCATGGCCTGGAAGGCTGGCCTGCCCAAGAAGGGATGGGAGCCCAGAACCGAGCACAACAACCACGGAACTGGGGTCACACCCCACCCCGACGAGCCTACCCCCAGACCAAGAGTCTCAAGAGGACCATGAACTGTAAGACAGAGAGCATCCCTGGAAGGTGCCATATAAAAAATTGGCGTGGTGCCAGGAATGCCCTCCCCAATGGCACAGCCACTGGCCTGAGAAGAGCTTGATGCCCAGTGCACTGAAGGCCACAAGGTCAACTCTGGTTCCAAAGTGAGATCCACTGTTGGAGTCGGAGGGAGAGAAGCTGCTTTCAGAGTAATAGGCTTCAAGACTTGAGTGGAAGTCGAAGGAGGAGTATACATTGGAATTTGAAGAGATATATTTTTACCTGAATGAGGGAACGTAGACTTCAATGGTTGAGAGAGACCTCTGGCTACAAGCAACTGGTCAACAAGCCGCAACACATCCTGTTCAGAAAGACTCTTGGTTGACCTCATGTAGAAAGCTGATGGCGATTCTGGCCTTTCTAGAAAAGGACTATACTGACTGCTAGCAAAAGGATCCAGTGAAGGGGAATATTTGATCCTTGCTAATTCAATAGGTGCAGAGCTCGGAGCCGAAGAAGTCTGCACTGAAGAAAATGGTGTGGAAAAGGTCTGTGCCAAAGAGGTCAGCGCAGTAGTAGTTGAAGGTGTCTACACCGTAAAGGTGAAGGTCTGCCCTGAAGGGTACGGTGCCGTAGTGGAAAGTGTCTGCACCGGAAATAAGAACGGTGCAGAGAAAGACTGCACTGAAGTACATGTTGGTGCCAAAAAAGTCTGCACTGTGGAGTATAGAAGAGTCATACTTGGAGCCGAAGGTGACTGTACCAACGGTGCCAAAGGGGACTGAACCTGTATTGACGGTGCCGTTAGGGGTTGAGACAGAACTGTTGGAACCGTAGTTGTCTGCACCAGGAACTCTGGTGCCGGTATCAATAAAGGAGACATGGCTGTAGTCAGAATCATTTGGGGTGGTGCCAAGCCTGGAGCCAAAAGGGTCACAGGGGGAAGTGCAGGAGTAGTAATCAATTTCACCTTCTTGTGAGTCAACTCCCTATGATCTCCAGAGGTTTAACAGCAGGGGGTGAGCCCTCCAACCCAGAAATAGCCTCAGAGAAAGGGGACTTGAGGAGACCTTTCAAAATTAACTTATTCTTCCTTCATTGAGAGTCCTCCACAGTCAAGTGGGAGACATTAAGACAGTAGGCACATAAGTCATGGCCATCGGAAAGCAGTAACTTATGGACGCAATCCTTGCACTGCTTGAAACTAACGTTACTTTTCTTATCCGACATAACTGCTGTGGAGAAGAAGCAGAGTACCAAAAGGAAGACTAAGGGCTACCCAACAAAAGGATAAAAAGAGAAAAAGAGGGATTACCAATGATAGTAATGGAGAATTACCACAAGGTAAGAAAAGAGGGTAATAAAGGGAAAAGACTAAAGGAAGAGAGTCTAAAGTGTGCAATAGGGTAGGAAAATATTAGAATAGACTTTTGAGAAAAACTCAGAGTAATAATATATAAACTTTCAAGAAATTAGACACTTAGCTAAGAGAGTGGCTTGAAATGGCTGTACAGCAATGTGGGAAATTAGATCTGAGGTAACAGGGAGCAGAGCATTCTGGGTAGGACCTTGGCTTGAGAGTTTTTGGCTGACGCAAGCTTAATATTGGTTGGCTCGGTTCCGAGGACAGAACCGATAACCCTTCAGTAAGGAATGAATGAAGATTAACAACATCAGATCACTTTCTTTTCTTAATAGTACTGTATTTGTGGTGCATGGTTTTCTTTGCATACTATTTTTAAGTGTAATGGGGATTGTAAACAGGTGTTGTTTTTCTTTTTCTCCACTCTTCTCTTTTTCTTCTTGTACACTTTTGAGAAATATTGAACAAAGGAGCCTGGTTATAAAGGCATGACAAAGTTCAAATTAATGTGCCTTTTTTCATTCTTGCATGGGGAAATACATTTTAAGAGAAAGAGCAAGTAAATGAAAAAGAATATTGACTATTATGAGTTTTTTTTTCTAGCAATTGCATGTAAGTATACTAAGTAGCATTTCTGCAGCTGGTTTTCATGTCTCCATGGACACAATCTGATAAAGAGAAAGTGGAGACAGTCTGGTGGAAGGCTATTGGCTGAGGGAAAGGAAAAAAGAAAGAACAGAGAAATGGGCTAGGACGTAATATTTTCTGAAAACAATCAGGTTTTTTTTCTGGGTGTGACAGCTTTAAAGATAATACAAAACCAATTAGACTTAAAGTAAAGTTTTCTAATTTGTTTAAATGCAATGGGGATGCTAATATAAACAGGTGCTTTTTTTCATCCTTTTGCTCTCTTTCTCTTTGTTCATTTTTTAAGAAATGTAGGCAATGCAATGAAAAAAAGGAGAAGGGGAGGAGATAGAGGAGAGTGGAAGGGTCTGGTTAAGAGAGTATGACAAAAGAAAAATCACTGTGCTTTTTCCCATGCTTGTATAGGGAAATGACTTGGTTAAAACCTATGCAGTATCCAGTAACAAGTTTAATACAAAGCATATAAATGAAAAAGAATATTGAACATTGTAAAGCTTTTTTTTCTGATAAACAAGTTACACCGTATAAGCACATACATGAGTGCATGGATCATGCCATCCCCAACAGAACCAATATGCTATCCTGCAAAAAAGTCAACCTTCCATAAACAAACTCTACAACAGAAGGAAGAAGCTGTTGCAAAAAAAGAGTAAAATCCCAAGACTGGAGGAACTCCCTGGTCAGCCTCAGCAAGAAGCTGAGATCCTTCATAAAATCCTCCAAAGCCAGTTATGAAAATAAAATCGCCACTGATTCCAAAGACAACCACAAAGCATTCTACAGCTATGTCAAGAATTGCAATGGCAACACTCAGATCTGCTCTGAGCTACAGCACAATGGCACTAAATATACAGAACCAACTGATATTGCCAACATCCTGGCAGATAGGTTCAGTGCTAACTTTACCCCCCTCTCACCCTCCAAAGGGCCCATCTTAATACCGGAAGAATGCAAAACCCCTGTAATCATGGATGAACAAGTAAAGACCGCACTCTCCAAAGCCAAGAACACAGCATCCATGGGACCAGACAACATCTCAGGCTGCGTACTGCATGAACTACAGAATGAACTGGCACACCACCCAAGTACCACGTTCAATCATAGCCTTACCTCAGGCTATGTGCCTACTGAATGGCGCACAGTGACAGTTATCCCACTCCACAAAGGGGGCGCCACCACGGACCCTGGAAACTACTGCCCCCATTAGCCTGACATAGATAACCTCCAAACCCTGGACCCCACTCAGTTTGGGTTTGTAAAAGGTAGATCATGCCTACTAAACTTGAATGACTTCTTTGAAACAGTCACTAGAGCCGCAGACAAGGGCAAGGTAGTGCACATAGCCTATCTTGACCTTGCCAAGGCTTTCAATACCATCCCCCACTCTGGAATTATAGATAAACTCACTAAACTGGGTATAAATCCCTATGTCACAAGACGGGTGGCCAATTGGCTCACTGACAGAACCCACACAAGTAAAAGTAGTTGACTCAAAGTCCGACTTCAGACCAGTGATGAGTGGAGTACCACAGGGTTCGGGCCTGGGTCCTCTCCTGATCGGCATCTACTTCTTTGAAGTGCAGGCCAACACAGAAGGTCTTTGGCTAACGTTTGCAGATGACTGTAAACTGGGAGCCATAACAGAATCACCTAATGATGTAGACATTCTACAAAAGGGCCTCACAGAGACAGATGCTTGGTGTCAAAGTCAAGGCCTCAAGCTCAATGCCAAGAAGTGCATTGTCATCCCCTTTGGGAAAAACTCGGTACCCATGAATTACCACATAAGTGGTAGCTCACTAACACTGAAAGTGTGATAAGAGACCTCGAGACACAGGTGGACAGTAGTCCTTCCTTTGATAACCACATCACCACAGCAGTCAGGAAATCCTTCTATGTGGCACACCTCATAACAAAAGGGTTCTCCTCTAGAAAAAAGGTCATTGTTCCTCTCTACTCATCCTTCATCAGACCCATTATAGAGTACAATGCCTCGTTTGGCATGTATCTCACAAGACACCTACAACAATTGGAAAGGCCACAGAAATACCTCACTAAGAGGATTACTGGCCTCAAACAGATGCCATACGCAGACGGTCTCAAAAAATGCCAGCTCTACTCCGTCGCATATCGCCTACGCAGAGGCAATCTTTGCCTAACATACAAAGCTATGTCAAACCCAGAGCTGTTGGACATGCTACACTTAAAGAAATCCCAATCTCTCCGAACGACATGCTCCAGGGACCTAAACCTTGTCACCGCAATAAACAGAACATGCTGGTGGGACAGATTCCTGTCCCAGAGACTTCCCATACTCTGGAACAAATTACCCATTCATGTCAAGCAAAGCTCCTCATTGGCCCTCTTTAAGAAAAACCTTCACAACTGGATGGGAAATAGAAAATTCACCCTGGGATTCACTTCTGCGGCACTGCTTGACAGGGGCACAGGAAAATAATTTTCTTGGGTGGCGAAAGTTAGGGAACCTTTTTGGCTAGGCTTATATAAGCCCCAAGGCCGATAGCCTAGTACCTACCTATGAATCTATGAACCCTTAGCAATTTTGTGTCTGGTTTGCATGTCACTAGAAGATGATCCGATAAAGAGAAATGGCTTGGAGAAAGTGTTTACTGAAAGCATTCAAGTGTTTTCTCAACTGGAAGAGCTATAAAGATGTACAAAATTAAATAGCACTTAGTAGCACAGGCTGTACCATGCGTCTTCTCATGACTAACCTTTCTTTTTGGTTAACTTTAGCCTGTCTGTGTAGCTATCAACTTAGAACTTATGTTCTTATTAGGAAGCAAAAACTTCAATATTTGAAGATGTACATAGTTTAGTGTGTTATTATTAAGTTAATAGTTTTTTTGGGGGGGTTGCTTGTTCTGTTTGAGGGCTTTCAAAAAACAAAAAGTTATATAAGATGTGGCATAGGCGCAAGTGTATATGAGAGGAAACAACTGTATAAAAGACCAACCTGCCAAACAGTATATACATGTAACATAAAAGTTGGAACTAGGCATTTAACAAAAAAGCAGTTATACATAAAAGGTGGTAATAATAATTATAAAAGAAAATGGTGCTTTCTGTAATGTCTTTCAATCGGAATGGTCTTACACATAAATATAAAAAAGAAAGAGTAGTGAACTATATTAAATGTAGAGTGCAAATAGCTATGCTACAAGAGACACACCTAGAAAGAGCTGAACATTTGAATTTGATAAATAAAGGTTTTCAGGATGGTTATTCAGTGGAATATCTGGGGCAAAGGAAAAGAGGAGTACTTATATTAATTGCAAGAGGAGCTCCAATAGTCATAAGAGGAAAAAAAGATAATAATGAAAGATACATAGTACTAAGGGGTTACTGTCTAGGGAGGAGGATTATACTGGCATGCATTTACATCCCCCCTAAAACTGCTATAATGGAACTTAAGACAATTCTGGGAGAAATAATCAGCATTCAGCAAGGAATATTACTTATAGGTAGAGACTGGAATTTGGTTTTCAACAGTGAATATGTGTCTGGGGGCCTAGAAGGAAAAATATAACAAAGGAGGGTAGATTTTTGAAGAAATTTATGAAAATGTATGGCATGGAAGATGTGAATTCAGTACAAGGAGTTCGGAGTGAATTTACATATTACTCACCGAGATACAAAAACTGGGCTAGGCTAGATAGATTGTATGGTTTACTTTTGAATGTGCGAAAGCACATTTGTTGAATGTGCACATTCGCGAACCGTTTATGCGAAAACCGAAGCAATGACTTCCTCAAATGTTGAATAAATATCAACTTTCGACATTTCCAATCGTTTCATCACCGAAACAAGCGCTACTGTGAGTCAAAAAGGGGGCGAGATTTTGGAATTCCATGCTTCGGTTTTTGCTGTTTCGGAATTTCGTGGTTTGCAGTTCGCAGCAACAGTTTCACAGATGTTGTCGTCGAACATTCAAAGGTAAACCAGATTTTATATTTCACAGGAACATTCACATTTAATTGAAGGTCTTGAAACATATCCAATAACTATTTCAGATCATGCGCCAATAATAACTAACATAAAAACTCAAGGTAATGAAATAAAAATGAGACACTGGCACTTTCCCACCTATCTGTTGAAAAGAGAGGAATTTAAAGAATGGGTTTTGGAATTAATTCAAGAGCTACTAGAGAAGGTAGAATCTTCTTCTCTAAACATAGCTAGGGAGTAAGATAAAATTAGAATGGAGTTTAAAACTACGATGGAAATAAAAGAAAGGGACGTATGGTTAAACAGTGACAAGAATTATTTAGAGGGATTGACAAATGTTAAAGTATTGCAAAATAGGGGGAATCTCTCAGAACAAGAAATGGAGCAAATGCAGAATGCTAAGCAGAAAATAAGGGATTACCTCGATAATATGCACAAGTTTAGAAAGACTGCTGTTAAGCAACTGTTCTTTGATAATAATTCTAGAGCACAGAAACTTTTAGCACAACTCAGGCAACAGAAAGTGGAAAGGGCTGTCACCAAGCTTAGGAAGCCTATAACAAGGAAGATAACAGACCCTGTAGAACTATTACAAATATTTCAGAAATTTTATGAAAGTTTGTATAAAGCAGAGACATATGGAAATCAAGAAAAAGGTACAAATAGAAATGTTTATGGAAGAATTAAATATGCCAAGGTTAGAGGTAGATGAGGCTCAATTACTAACAGTTAGGATTGGAAGGGATGAGATAAAAATGGCCATGTATAACCAATATACAGGAAAGTCCCCAGGAATAGATGGTATTCTTGTGGAAGTCTGGACGTTAGGAGGGAAAAAACTGATGAAGATCTGGAAGGTTTTGTTTAACAGTATTTTAAGAGGAGGAGAAGTACCAGCATCCTGGAAGAAGGTGGTGGTAATGGTAATACTGAAAGAGGGTAAAGATCCATCTGATCCAGCTGCATACAGGCACATTTCAATACTAAACCATGATTATAAAGTGTTTATGTCTATAATGGCTAAAAGAATGGCAAAAGTGATACCAAAATTGATAGATATGGATTAGTATGGTTTGGTGGAGGGGAAGCAAACATTTGACAATATTAACAGAACACTGGTAATCCAGATGGAAGCAGAATGTAAGAAAATAACACTTTTATTGGTGGGTCTTCATGCAGAGAATGCATTTGACAAAGCACACTGGGACTTCATGAGCAGGGCAATGGAAGCATTTGCTTTCCCTGATACAATTATAAGGGTGATTAGAAGAATATATGAGGGGTCGGAGGCACAAAATAAAGTGGGTGGGGGTCCTCTCCCATAACGTCTGCTTGAGTAGAGGAAATGGGCAGGGTTGTCCACTGCCCCTATATTGTTTGCATTATATTTAGAACCACTGGCGAAGAAAATAAGGGACTCAGAAATTCAAGGACATAATTAGTATGGTAGTCAGGAAAAGCTGTCTCTGTTTGCAGATGATATTATTTTATACATGACAAAACCAGAAAGGGACATTACAGTGTTGTAGAACATTTTAAGACAGTTTCAAATCTTCTTGGGATACCAAGTTAATGAAGCTAAAATAAAGGCAATAGTGGTAAATTATGTACCCACACAGGAATTGGTCCAACAATATCCTTTTTTATAAGGACATGATAAAATGAAGTATTTAGGAGTATGAATTAGAAATGACTCTGTTGTGGCAGCTAAGGATATGTAGGAAGAGACTAAACAGAAGATAATGCAAAAATTGTGAAACTGGAAGCTTTGTTATATGGATATGGATACCAAGATACTAACCATTAAAATGGTTTTAGTCCCTTTAGTCTTACACACAGGTCAAGCATATTTTTATCAACCAGAGAAGAAGCTGTGGACAGCAATTAAAAAAGAGTTGAATTATTTTATCTGGGAAGGGAGGACAGCAAAGGTCAAGTGGGATAAGCTGATTCTTCCAGTAGAACCAGGCAGACTAGGATTATCCAATTTGAGTGGTATTTTAGAGCAACACAGTTAAGACTCTTATACACAGCACAAGCAGAAAACTATAATTCAAATTGGAAAGCAATGATGCTGATACAGGGAGAAAGCTCAATAAATAAGTAGAGACTGAGATTTTGGATGCAGACTCTTAAGTCAAAAATCATACAGAGTATTAGATTTATAAAATAGCAGGGAGTATTCCAAGAACCAAACCAGCACAAGAATGGAGAAAAGAGATGTTGAAGATAGGGATGACTGTGGTCAGGGATACAGATAACAGGCAACAGTGGGCTGGAATTTACTGGAGAAAACTGGCAAAGGAACCAAGGCATTGGGAGCAAATAAATAGAAAGCGAAAAGTAGGAGAATGGGAAGAGGCCAAGAATTTATTTGGACTGCAGGTTAGAGATTGCCTTCCCTATCAAGGATCAATATCATAGAGTACAGGCAAAGAGAAAGAAATAGGGGGGCTCCTGCATGAAAGACCAGCACTGGTAGAATTTTTAAATAAATCTAGAATAGAAGCTAATATTTAAAAAGGAATAATTAGTAAAGCATATAAAATATTGCATGACAATTATAAGAATTAATCACAGGAGCTTAGAAAGGACTGGGAAGATAGATTGGATAACCAATTCACAAAGAGACAATAGGAGGATATGTGTATATCTCCCAAATATGCAACAAAGTTTAGAAGATTTAGGATCTTTGCCTGGAAGTGGTTACATAAGTATTTTTACACCCCAAGTAGACTCCAAATAATTTTTCCTCTGGTGGATAGCAAATGTTGGAGGTGTGATGGGCAAGAAAGAGGTGGCTGGGAACATATTTTTTGGGAGTGTAATGAGCTGGCAAACTTTAGGGATTCCCTGCAGACCACTCTGTCAGAGATGCTGGGTGAGCAGATTGGATTGACTGGGGAGATGATTTGTTTGAGTTATTATACACAATAGGAATTGACTAGACGTAGTAAAACCTTGCTGAGTCTTATTATGGTGGCTTTTATCAGCGCTTAATACAGAAGGCACCATCAACAACTTTGAACTTTTTGGTGAAGTTTCGCCTAATATAGTTACTAGTGGAGCGCATTTATTTGTGGGTTGTGAACTAAACACAGGTGTTAATGCCAAGGAGCGGTTTGCTGGTAGCGATACTGAGCAGCCAAATTGTGTGGGTATTAATTGTGTTGACCAGTTAACAGCGGAGGCCGACAATTGTGCATTTCCAATTCATGAGTCTTGTGGGGGGTTTACGGCCGCTTTTGTTACAAATTCAAATGTGAATTGCGCTTGTGGTGTCGCTGTTCCCGTTTCGTCGTTTGTGGATGACGTGTGTGAGCATTTGGACTATCGTGACGTTGGGACAATTTCTGGACATTTAAATTCAAAATTTTCTCCTGTTGTAATTAATGTTATTAATGTTACTGATGTCTCTGGTTATATTCCTGTTATACAACGGTCGCAACATATTAGTGATTGTAGTAATGTTGCAGATATTAACGGGGATAACTTTGTTAACACGTTCAATTTTAATTTGCATTTGGATGAAACAGATGCAAATATGTTGGAGGGTGTACATAATTTATTGAATGTGAATTGTGATCATAGAGCTGGATATGGGTCACCTTCTGTGAGACATGTTAATGTAAATATGTGTTAATTAGAATCAACTGTAGATTCAAAGTCATCTTTAGTGAACGCTGAAATGGGCGAGGTTAATGAATTTTGTGTTGAAACTCAGCAGTCTTTGCGTTTGAGTGAAGCTTTTTCCAATATTGTTGGTTACAGTGGTTCATTCATTAATAATTCTGTAGATAATACTGATGTGGGCTGTGATTCCCTGTATGATGTTAGTTTGCACACCTTTCCAACTTATTTTGGTGAGGCTGGTGTGCATTTTGATGATGATAGTGACAGTCAAATTGAGCAGGAAATTGAGAATGTGGCGCAAAGTAGTTTGAACTATTGTAGTATGGATTGTGGAATTGAAGAACTGATACAAGTAATGGATGAAAACTCTATATCAGTTCTGGAATGTGGGCCTAGTAATCCTGTTATTATAGCTAATGGTTTTGATGATTTTAAAATATACAATTATTCTACTAAAATCATTAATGAACGACATGTTGAATTATTGGCTAAAAGGTTAACCTTTGTTCCTCTAGCTCGGGGTTGTTTAAGTAACACTTTAGTTGATCTAAAAATGTTAGTAAGGAAAATGAACTTGAAATTGACTTTTGATGATGTAAATAGGAATCAAGTGGGTTTGACTTTGAAAAAACCAAGTAAGTACATGCCCCCAGCTAATGTTGTTACCAATGCATACGAAAGGATATGTGAGTTTGACATTAGGGAGCATTATAGGTGGGCAATGAGTCCACACTACAAGTTCGCTTTTGATACGAAGGACAACTTGACTTTTGAAGAGCATGAATTGCTGGATGGGTTGGTAAATGACATTCCTATAAGATTTATGAAGCCCGATAAAGGAAATGGCTTAGTGCTTATTGACAGGGTTGATTATGTCAACAGTATTATGGCATTATTGGCAACGGATACTTACGAAGATGTTAGTCTTAATGAATTAAATATTGCCTATAGTAAGGTTAGTTTGTATATTGAGGACTTACTTTGGCAAGGGCACATTAATGAGGATGAGTATAGGTATCTGATTAATGATTATCCAATGGTTAGTGGGATTTTTGGAATACCCAAGATCCACAAGGGCTTAAATAATTTAGCATTTAGGCCAATTGTTGATGGCAAGCACAGTAAAACCTGTTTTATAAGCAAATTTCTTGATTTTGAGCTACAGAAGGGTTTAAAAGTATTTAATTACATTACCAAAGATTCGTGGTCATTTTGGAGAGGCTAAAGGGTGTTAAATTCACCAATGATACTATTATGATAACAGTTGACGTTGTAAACTTGTTTTCAGTTATTCCCACAACAATAGGGCTTGAATGGTTGGAGGTTCAATTGTTAAAAACAGGTTTATTTGATCAGGATAGAATCAACTTGTTGGTAGGCCTAATGGAAATTGTACTCACTAACAATTTTATTCAGTTTGAGGGGAGTTTTTTTAAACAGACAACTGGTGTAGCGATGGGGGCGGCATGCGCCCCGGTATATGCCAATTATGTAATGGCATACTGGGAGCAAGAATTTCTTTTTACTAGCAGATTTATGCCCCACATTAGCTTTTACACCCGCTTCCTAGATGATTTGTTTATCATCTGGGAAGGTGGAATTGATAAGTTTAGAGAATTTATTGAGTTTCTTAATAGTTCTGTAGAATTTTTGAAATTCACCCATAGTATGAGTAAAGTTGAAATTGATTATTTGGATGTACATTTAGCTGTCAGCCGTGTTAATTCTGGATTGATATCTACCATTCATAGAAAAGCAACATTTTCGAATTCATATCTGAGTTATTCAAGTTGTCATCCTGACCATCAGAAGAAGGCAATAGTTAAAGGGCAGATGGTCAGGGCAGCGAGAATGACCAGTTTGGATGTTGATTTTTTTAAAGAACTTGACTTCATCAAGTTGATGTTTATTAGGCGGGGTTATCCAGCGGCACTGTGTGATTGTATTGCGGATGAAGTAAAATCAAAAAGGGCCAATGGTGTGTATTGGGCCTTATTGCATGGAAAGCCTGATATTGGAAATGAGCATGTTGATAATAATGCTGTTCCTACGGGTAACATCATTCTTAGAGAGGATGAATCTAGTGCACGGGTCAGTGGTGACCATCCATTATATTTCATTACCACTTTCTCCTTTGATGCACCTTATATTGCTGAGATTATCATCAATAATTGGAAAATTTTGAAAATGGATCATTCGGTAAGTGGGAAATTGGGGAGACCGCCTAAATGTGTTTTTAGGAAAGGACTTTCTTTTAAACAATTATTGGAAAAAGGTGATATTACACACACTGTTTCTTATAAGAGTAAGGGTAATTTTAAGTGCGGTAGGTGTAGTGTTTGTCACCTGATTAATGTGACGGGTGCGGAATTTAAGGTGGCTGGAGTTACTGTTAGGGTTGGGGCTCATTTTGACTGTTATAGCACAAGTGTCGTATACGCGGCTATGTGCACACAGTGTCCGGCCTTTTATATTGGGAAGACCTGCAGGGCATTAAGAGACCGAATTATTGAACATCAGTCTGATATTAGATTAAAGAAAAAGACCACTGCCCTGTATAGGCACATTGACACCAATAGTGGGCATCATTTTAAGTTTTGTGTGATCCAACAGATTTTGGTAGACAAATTTGGAAGAAAACTGGATGTGCACTTAGATATAGGTGAGATGAAATGGCAGTTGAAACTTAATGCATTGGAATTCCCAGGCATTAATGACTGCGTTACTATTATGCCCATTTTAAAATTAAAAAGTATATTGGGTTGAATTTGCTTGCACTTATAATGTTGTACACAATGTATACATCTAATAATTAGATTTGTAGTGTTGTTATGATCAATGTTCATTACAAATTGCAGCAATTCAGTTTTGTTTGGCTGTTTTTAACTTTTCATTCTGATTTTAGTGTTGATATACCTTTTAGTAAGGTTTGTGATTGTGCTTTTTACTATGTATGCTGGCCTTCATATTGATTGTTAATTATGTTAATTAAGATAATTATTCAATTGAATTGTTCATGATATCATTTTTAGGTGTGTATATAAGGTTGCTTTTTACTTGCATTAAGTTGTGTTCTGATGAAGTCGGATTAAAGACGAAACCTAGGTCAACTCGTGGCTTTGTTCATTTCTTCACTGGTTGCTTCCTGAGTTCATTTGCTGGTGAATTTATTTAAACTTTAGGGATTCCCTGCAGACCACTCTGTCAGAGATGCTGGGTGAGCAGATTGGATTGACTGGGGAGATGATTTGTTTGAGTTATTATACACAATAGGAATTGACTAGACATAGTAAAACCTTGCTGAGTCTTATTATGGTGGCTGTCAAAAAAAGCAATTACTAAAAAATAGAAATCAAAGTCTAGACCAACTTTACTAGAAGTAGTGAATATAGTAATAGAGATAAAACAACTGGAATTGGGATCTTTAGAAAAGGGAGGGAGAAAACTACATAGGAAAAAATTGGAATTGTAGGAACAATATGCGTATGCAGAACAGGAATAAGGTTTAAGAGGCATGATTTGAATTAGCCATATAATGCTTAACTAAGAATGACTGGAGATATTTTAAGTGATGTATAATGTTTGCAACTATAGTTGTTTTAATGGTGTCTGTGATGTATACTGTTTGCAATTAAAAGTGGTGTCATGTTGCTTGTTTTTCATTTATATAAATGAAAGATTGCCTATGTCATATGTGAAAATTTAATAAAGATGTCTGATGGAAAAAAAAAAAAAAGAAAAATACAGTTCTACACAGGAATTCTCTCAGAAAAGTCCCACAACAAAAAACAAGCTCTGAGGCTAACCCTCACACAATTCCTCAAAAGGACAGAAATGCCCCAAAACAAAACTACTCTACATAAAGTACAGTTGTGTACACTTATTATAAATGTAGATGTTCAATTGTATTCTCTGTTGCAGTCACCACATTTGGGTTATCCCTGCCAGGGTAGCCCTCGGCTGGCTCGAATACCAGAGACTTAGTATTTCTGCGTCAGTTGCTGTCACTTCAGGACTGACGTCAGGTCGTCAGTAGTATAAAGTAAGGCAGCCAATACCATTACATCAGTTTTTCTTGCCCTAACCTGTCAGGAGCCCCCAAGTAGGAGCCAAGTTCTGGTGGAACAACCCCACCAATAGAAAGTAAATGCCAACATGTCCCTTGTAAGGAAACAGAAGAAAGGGGGCTGGAGGGAGGAAAACCAGGACTGCAACAGTGAATACACTTGAACATCTACATTTATGGTAAGTGTACACAACTGTACTATGTTCTTCGTGTTTCACTGTTGCAGTCATCACATTTGGGTTGATTCCCAAAGCTGAGGAAATGGGTGGAGGCAGTCAAAGAAACTAGGAGCTGGCTAGGATGCCCTGCAAGACTGCAGAGGCAAACCCTGCCACAGATTTGGAGAAGAGAGGCAGGTCGTAAGTGTGAACAGATGTCCCGGTGGCAGCCTCCAGGATGTCCTTGGTGGGGACTCCTCTGAGGAAAGCTGCAGAGGTGGAGGCTGCTCTGGTGGAGTGAGTCCTGACCCCCTTGGGAGGAGGTTTTCCATGTTGTTTGTAGCAGAAATGGATGCAATGTGCTATCCATTTGGAAATGGTTTGTTTGGAGATGGCTTTGCCTTCTGCCCCTGTAGCAAAGCTAACCAGCAATTGATCAGACGTTCTGAAGGATTTAGTCCTGTCTAGATAGAATCTCAGATGTCTGTGCACATCTAGATAGTGCAGAATCCTTTCCACCTTGTTCTGGAGATTAGGAAAAAAGGTGGGCAAATGAATGGATTGGTTGAGATCCACACTGGACACCACCTTGGGCATGAAGGATGGGTTAGTTCTGAGGGATACCCTGTCAACACGGAAGATGATGAAGGGTTCCACAGCCATGAGCGCTTGCAGCTCGGAGACTCTGCTGGCTGAAGTGATGGCCAGAAGGAATGCTGTCTTTCAGGAGAGAAATTTTAGCTCTGCAGAAGAAGCTGGTTTGAAGGGGGGCAGGGTGAGCTTTTCCAATACAAAGTTAAGGTCCCAAGCTGGGGTTGGTGCACTTCTGGGTGGCCTGAAGTTGCTAGCCCCTCTTAGGAACTGTTTGATCAGAGGGTGTGAGAAAAGGGGCTGCTCAGTGGAGAAATGAGCAGAAATAGCAGAGGCATGAATTTTTATAGAGGAGAAAGAGGCCACTGTGTAGTAGGTCAGCTAAGTAATCCAGGATGAGAGGGAGGGAGGGCTGTGCCGTACTGGCTCCCTTAGCCTGGATCCAAGTGCAGAACCTTTTCCATTTGTCAGCATAAGACTTTCTAGTGCTAGGGCATCTGGCCACATGGATAACATCTAGAACCTGTTTACTGAGGTTGGCAGATTGATCCGGGGTTAGAGAATAAGCCAAGCTGCCAAATTGAGTGTCTGCAATTGGGGATGTATGAATTCCCCTTCCCTCTGGGTCAGGAGGTTTAGAATCTGAGGAAGATGCCATGGTGGCAGTGGGGACAGGCTGTGCAGCAAGGGGTACCAGTGCTGGTGAGGCCAGTCTGGAGCTATAAGAATTGTCCTTGTTTTTTCTCCTTTATTTTGAGCAGTACCCTGGGGATGAGAGGTAGTGGAGAAAAGGCATAGACCGATAGATTGACCCAGGGGAAGGACAGGGCATCCACTTTCCAAGCCATGCAGTGATGCTCCCTGGTGCAGAATTTGCTCAGCTGATGGTTGGTGTGGGAGGCAAAGAGGTCGACCTTCAGGGTGCCCCATTTCTGAGCTATTAGGGTGAAGGTTCATCTGTTGAGCTGCCACTCGTGTGGGTCCAGAAGATTTCTGTTTAATTGGTCTGCCAGAGAGTTGAGAGAGCCTGGTAAGAATTGTGCTAACAGGTGCAGTTGCATGGCAGAGGCTGTGTACCAAAGGGTCATGGCCGGCCTGCATAGAGGGTAGGAGTGAGTCCCTCCCTGCTTGTTGACATACCACATCACAGTGGTGTTGTCTGTTTTGATCAGGAGAGCCCCTGGGGAGAGAAGGGGTTTGAAAGCTATCAAGGCATACTGGACAGCCATCATCTTTTTGGTTGATGTGTAAAGGGATTTGCTACAGGCTCCATTGGCCCTGTATGCACCTGCTGTCCAGGTGTGCACCCCAAGCATAGTCTGATGCATCTCTGGTGAGGGTCTGGGGGTGGTGAGAATGGCAGTCCCTTTTTGTGGGAGCATGCTGTTGCCCACCAAAGAAAATATTTTCTGAGGCAAGGAATTATAGGTATAAGACTTTCCAGGTCTTGAGAGTGTTGACACCAAAGGCTTTTAAGGTACCATTGAAGTTTCCTCATATGCAGTCTGGCATATGGAATGAGGAGTATGCTGTCAGGAAAGTTTATTTTTCTGGTGTAAGGAATGCCATCTGGGATGCTGTGTCCAGGCTTTCTCCCAGAAGATAATCCTTTGGGTGGGCACCTATTTGAATTTCTTTTCATTGATTGTGTAACCTAAGGAGGTTAGTAGGGTCTTTACAAAGGCAGGTGCTTGAGTAGCTTTTCCTTGCTGTCTGCCTGAATAAGGCAGTCATCTAAGTATGGGTAAATCTGGATATTACTTTGTCTGCAAAAGGCATTCACCAGAGCCAGACATTCTGTGAAAACTCTGGGAGCAGCAGATAAGCCATAGGGAAGCGCAGAGAACTGAAAGTGTTGAGATCCTGCCCTGAAACGGAGATATTTCCTGCATGATTCCCTGATAGGAATGTGGAGGTAGGCCTCTTTTAGATCTAGGGTGGCTAGCCAAGCATCCTTGGAGAGCATTGGTAGCAGATGCTGGAGGGTGAGCATTTTGAATTTTGGGATCACCAGGAAGGTGTTTGGAATGGATAGATCGAGGATGGGGTGCCAGGTGCCCTATTTTCTGGGCACCAGAAAAAGTCTGGAGTAGAAACCTTGGCCTATCTGTTCTGCAGGAACGTGCTCTACTGCCCTCATAGAAAGCAGGGAAAGGATTTGCTTTTGAGCCTCTGCCCACTGGTTTGGAGGTAGATCTGGGAACCCTTTTGGGGTTGGAAGGGTGTGGAAGGAAAATTTGTATCCCTGAGAAACTATGTTCAGAACCCAGTGATCATTGGTAATGGTGGCCCAGGTGCTTGTGTGAAAGGAGAGCTTTCCTCCTAGGGGTAAGTGAAGGTGGGCAGAGGGGGGGGGGTCGTTATGAGTTCTTACCATAAGGGGTGGCTTAGAACTCCCTGCTTTTGAAGTGGAGGTAGTTCACTGCTTAGATCTCTGCATTCCCTGTGGCTGCTGTCTGGGGGGTCTGGTTCCCTGGGGTCTACGCTGGTCTAGCTTAGTGGGAGCAGGAAAGGACCAGTGTTTGGTGGGACAATGCCTGCTGAACCTGGGTGGCTGGACCTGTAAGAAATCCTTAACAGTTTGCATAGATTTTGCTTTTTCTTCCATCTTGCCTCTTCTGCCTTAGTGCCAAATAAGTTGTCTTTGTGCAAGGAAGCATCCAACAATTTAGATTTGACATGGTCTGGCAGGGGCTGTTCCTTAAGCCATGCATGCCTTCTAATGACAGATCCAGTGACTGCTGCCCTGCAAGAAGCTTCTAGGGCGTCATAACCACAGTGCAAGGTGTGTTTAGTTACTTGACTTGCAGAATGCATTAACTCTTGTAATTCTTCAGATTCTGCCCAAGCAGGAAAAGAAGACATTTTTTGTTCAGGAGTTCCAGACTGCGTTGCTGAAATTTTAGCATATGGAACTGACAATTTAGTGCCCTGACACCAAGAGTAGATGAGGTGTATACTTTTTTACCCCATCTGTCTAGTGCTCGGGAATCCCTGTCTGAGGGGGTGGGATTCTTAGCAGAGGTTGCTTTAATCCTTTTAGGCCCTTGAGAAATTACCTCAGGGTCAGCAGTAGGATTTTTAAAAAGAAATTTGTGGAGTCAGGGACTCTATAGTACCTGTCTGGTTTTCTGGGTGCAGGAGGGAAGAGTGTCAGGAGTCAAGCTGGACTCCAGGAAAACATCCTCTACAACATCAAGGACTGGGGAGATGGCCAAGGGTCTGTGCTGTGGAAGATCTAGGAATTCTCTGATTCTCTTTTTAGACTGAGGGTAGATTTGACTCTCCCATTGGAAATGCTCCCTTAAAGTATGCAGGGTTTCCCCAAAGGAGAAATCCTCTGGGGGTGAGGCTGAAGGGATGGAATCCTCTGCATCAGAATCCTCTTAAGTAGAGAGGGGTTGCATGTCTCCATATTCAGATGCATCAGAGTCATCTGACTCTTGTTCAGACAAAACTACAGGGGACAGATCTCTTTTCCTTTTGGAGGGGTTAGCTTGGCTTCTCCTGATCAGCATGATAAGGTCTTCTGCCATTTTAAGCATTTGAGACTGAAGCAAGGAAGCAGGTGCCCGTGATTGGGTCATCGGTTTCTTGGGTGTGGTTCATACCCTGGGCCTAAGAAACTTGGTCGTTTTCGAAAGAGCGATAGTCGTGAAAGAAGACATCGGTTTGAGTCGAGAATTGGTTGTGCAAAGGACTTCCTTGGAAGCTAGTGCATGTTCAGCAGCTCCAGATCCATCCAAGGTAGAGACGACCACAGGATCCTTAGTCAAAGAAGAGGTTTGCAGCATACCAGACAATGAAAGGGTGTAGGTAGCAGCCTGCAAATTCACAAAAGTGGGCATCTGGGGCTGCAAAAGCTCCTCACTGAGGACTGGAGAACTGAGGACTAGCTTACCGGAAGCATCGTCGGTAGGTCTGGATCTGTGTGGTCTGTCTCTGTCTTTATCTTTATGTTTTTCTGACATTGGTTAGTGCAAGAAAAATGGATCCTCAATGGGATACTTAGCTTTAGAAGACTTCAACTTCAATTCGGTAGACGAAACTCAGGTAGCGGCCGACCGGCACTTGTTCGAACTGCTTCTGCTTTGGGCTCCATGGCAAGAAAGACTGATGTAATGGCATCAGCTGCCTTACTTTATACTACTGACGATCTGACGTCAAGTCATGAAGTGACAGCAACCAATGCAGAAATACTAAGCCTCTGGTATTTGGGACAGCCGAGGGCTACCCTGGCAGGGTTAACCCAAATGTGATGACTGCAACAGTGAAACACGAAGAACATCAGAACATTTTGCTACCAAAACTGTACAGAAGGTATCCCCAGTGGGGAACTCATCCACACAGTCTGGACATAAGCCAGATGACAGCTGACCACCCGCAGCCTGCAGAGGAGTACACTCCCCAGCAGCAACAAAGTTCTGGAGCCCCACCTACCCACCTCAGCCAGCACTCCTCACAAAGCCATACATGGCTCTCTGATCAGGCACCAACACAAAGTTGATGAGTGGAAAAAAAAGAAAACACAGAAAACCCACCCAGAGATGGGAAGGGAATGCAAATTCCACAAGAACAGTAATAAAATAATTCTGAACACCTGGTACAGGAACCGGTAATCCCACGACAACATTCCCACAGAAGAGTTGTCACCATTAAAATGTGGGACAATGCTAGCCCAAATGCAAATCCCATCCCCTCAAAAGGAAGGACACAAGAAAAGCACACATGGAAATCAAACTGCCTTCCTGGCTTGTGGAAAGCAAAACAAAAAACAATCAGGAGTGTCTTGCAGCCCCAGCTGGGAGCGGGAGGTGGGAAAGAGAGCAGAGAACAACCAGGAAGCAAACAATGACACCACAGAAGCAATGACACCCCTGCCCTATCTGCCACACCCCAAAAAATTAAAGTAGCAAGACCAAAATCCAAATAAAATTCAGTTAAATCTCAGGAAGCACCATCAATCAGTGCACAACAATACCATGCCCCAGTGGAAAGCAAAGCCCCTTCCTCTCACTTCAAAATGTCTGCAGCCCAGCACCACCCTGATGTGAAGCAATGGCAACCAAACCTTGCACCCTCTATCAAAGGAGACATCTCTGATGAAATGCACCCGACTCAAAAGGAAACAGATGCAACCCCCATCTACACAAAATATGTGCCCTAAACCAGGACAGGAGTGACCAGAGACCTCTCGGTCAAACAGGAAAAGAAATGCCCCTCCCAAGAGGCATATGGCAGATCCCACTCTCCACACCAGCTCCCAACAAGCTGCACAAAGGCAAAGATAGTTCAAAAAACACCTAAATAAAGACTAACCAACACACCTGGCAAAAGAACAAGCCGCAGAATGCGCCACAGCAGCAAAGCCCAACTGCAATGTAGGCACAGTCTCCCCAGAACTGCTGCTGCACATACAGTCACAAACAATGTGTACGCAGCTGCACCCTCCACCACATATGCAGAAAGAGCACATATCCATCCACCCCAGCCAGGTGAATGAAATGCCTTCTGGCAAGAATAGTCTCAACCCCATGAAGCCACATTAGCACCCTGGCTAGGAGAGAATGCACCATGAGATGAGCCATTGGTGCAAATGGCCACAAAGCTGTGCTTCAAAATGCTCCACCTCACTACACACCCTTCATCTGCAGCCACAGACCAAATATAAATGCTGGGAAGGAGTTTTCAAACTAGGTTTCTCCAAAGCACCTCACTCAAAGAGCATGCAAAACTGCCTCCACCAACCACTCAAAGGCTCACGCTGGCAAAGGCCAACAAATAACAAAAGATGCCCAAACCCTCCTGTGATGATGTGAGATAGTGCCAGCTGTGGCAAGGGGAGTAGTGCAGTGCAAGTAGTGCAGTGCATGTGTTACATATGCCAGCATAGCTACCTGGAGTTTTGTAAAGAATTATATGTCATTTGATTATCAAACTGATTTGTAAAGTTGCTTGTGTTAAACTGTATCAACAGTGGGTCCTGTTGGACAGAAAAGAAATATACATATATGTCAGGCTGGATTATTGCATCTGATTAAATGTATATAAGTTAACAGAGGATACTGGAAGGGAAGGGTTAAGCTCAGCCCAGCTAACCTTAAGAAAAATAGCCTGAAATTAAATTACTTAGTTCAAGCCATAAAGATTCAATCTCACAGGTCTGACTGCAGACAGAGACACAAAGTCTGTGAAAAGGCTTTCTGCAGGAAGGATGGAATGTTGTAATTGTTCTACAGCTTCCATATGCTGTATTAAGCTTTAGCAAAGTTCTATGTGTGTATTCTGACACATCTGTGCCACATCCTGGCTTAGTTGCTAGTAAGGATAGTAGTATGGGAACTACAGTCAGGTGACAAGATGTGACATTATTCTGTAGCCAGCAATGAAGCTGTATTTAGATAGCAATGAAATTGTATTTAGGTACTAGTGAAAGATGTGTCAGTAGCACTCGGCACTCTGTTATTGGAACTAACACAAGAGACACTGATCTAACTTCATCTTGCCTTGCTCTAGCAAGTAAGTGGGGAACAGTAATTCTTCAGTCAGTGAGGAAAATATAGTGAGATTAGCTAAATATTGTTTTTTTCTGCATCTGTCCAAGTCTTTCCATCTGTGTTATTTTTTATATTTCCTGTAACTGAAACTCTGGTGTTTATTGTGAATAAATATTCAGTATTTTCATTTTTTTTATTAAATATATCTAAACCTTTTATCGTGGTTGGTCTTTTAGAAAATAAACCTTTGACAACACTTGCATTTATTTAGTGGTACTGTAGCTTCATGTTCCTGAAAATCCATGCCAGCCTTTCCCAGGTGTGTGTGGTGTGTATGCATGTGTGTGAAAAATCAATTCTCAAAGAGTGAGTGTCAGCTTCTTTGAGCAGGGGCACAAAACACTGATTTCACACAGAGGGTGGTGGAAACTTGGCTCAAACTCTGAGGTTGTCAGTGTGGAGTCTTATTTAGGTCCTGGAGAGGAAGTCCATTCCCTGTGTGCTCTTAAGGGAAATTGTTCTGGGTGCAAGGAGCTGCATCTGAAAATACTGTGCGTATCTGTTTTCTCTCAAAGTGAACATTCCCCACTGATGTCAGTGGTGAGGATTGAGGCTCTTTAATCAATGGACCAGAGGAGGGATGTCACACCTCCATCAAATCAACAAAGTCACCCCCTCTGGCCAATGGAAGGCAAATAATCATAATTTCAATCCCCAATTAAATGTTTACATCCACAAAGTTCACCTGCAAAGCCAGACTGAAAAAGCAGTACCCCATAACACAAATTCCACACCGTCATCCACATTATGACAAGTCTTAAGTATCTGTGAAGCTGTGGATGGCATCCCATGCATGCATCACCAAAATCCAAAGCCCTGTGAGGCTGCAGTCTCCAACCTCCAAGGCAAAATTTCCACAAAGAAAATGTCCCTCTTCCTCTGAGGACAGCTCTCACCACACACACTGGCAACACTTCCCACTGCAGATCTCCCACCTTTGTCCCACACTGCCCCACCATTCAATGTGCTACAATCATGCAACAGAACCACTCCCAGCCCCCATCAGAACAACCCCATCCACCATCCCTACAGCCATGCTCCGTGAACTGTTTCCCCAGGATAAACCACCTTGCAATTCTCTATATCAAACCCAAACTTTTCAAACTTTACAGCATTCTTTTAAAATCTCTACAGTCCTACTTCAATTAACCTTTCTGCTCTTTCAATACCTCTTGTATTTTAACTTTTCAAAAACACAAGTTGTGTTTGCTTTTGTCAAAGAGGCACTTCACATTTCAGAGCTGCTAATGGAAAAGTTAAGCTAGACCGATACTACACCTAAAGCCTGAAGTGGACACAGCTAGTAAGTCTAAAAGTCAAAATGGACCAGTACTACTCCCAAACCCTGTATACCCCCAAGTAGTCGTACCAATGTCCAAGCAAACTACTTACCACTATTCATTTAAATTTTAATTTTACATTTGTTAACCAGGTAAAAATGATGGCCCAAGGAATCTTTTCAGTCACAACCTGGGTCACAGGCATTGAAATACAGTATTTCAAGCAATGACAACGATAAAGCATACAAAATAGTTAAAGCATAACAAGTTAGCAGCTATTATTTAACAAAGTTTAAGGACATTAATTTAGTAGGAAAAATTATAATATGTATCTGAGAAGTAGCTATAACTCTACAGATAACATATTATAGCATATAGACATTATAATCCCCGGGATTCAATAAAATTCCATGTAGACTTTGCGCAAAGCCTACACGGAGTTTACATGTGTGCGAGGTGGTACATGGTGAGCATCAGTACACACAACCATGCAATGCATATTCATGCCATGTGTTGCCAGCCAGGGAAACATGTAAGCAAAAACAGATAGCAATCCTGTTTAAATCACAGCACTTACGGTCCATGGTTTTGACAGGAATGCCACAATGATCACCAGGGCTTCACAGATAGCTCTCAATTTCTTAGTGCAAGACATCTGGACAAAGGCCAACATAATGTGGGCAATGACCCAGAAATAAGGACATATTTGATATATATGCCCTATAGAAATGTGCTAGAATTACCAGGGGGTTGTGTTAAGATACATGTTCTGAAGGATTCAAAGTATGAAACTCAAATATATCTCTCAAACTCAGGGCAAGTAATGGGACTGAAGACCCAAAAATAGGAATATTTTTGAAATATTGCTCTTACTAACTTAGAAAGTTGATAGAATAATAGGCTTTACATTAGCACAAATGTTCTAAACAGCATGAAGTTTGAAACTCAAATGTCTGTCATTATTTTCTGACTTAAAGCCACAATGACATGCCAATGATTTGCCAGAAAACTAAAATTATATGAGGAAAAGATCAAAAATATGAGACAAAAATCTGAACATTCTACAAAAATCTGGACGGTTGAGAGGTATGAACTCAAATGTATGTAATTTTGAGTCACATCAGTCCTGAGATCATCCCAGTGATATGGTAGAAAGCGACAAATTTGATAAGGAACACATCTGGACATCCTCTGAATATCTGGACAGTTGAGAGGTATGAATGTGAGGTCTATACCAAACATAGTACAGGACAGTGTATCTACAATGTAGAGTATTGTGAGATCCCATTCCTGGCATTCTGAACTGAAGCTGTGTAAATGATCTGTAACAGTACATGGACTACCATGTAAATTAAACACTCAGGGGAAGTGTGTGTATTGAATAGGGACACACACATGAATTGTAGGAATGAACACAGGGAAAGAGGACAGTTAAAAAACCTATTGTACTGCAGATAAGGGCATGTCAATGGAAGATGGCTGTAGTAGCAACACCAATCACATATCTATATGGTACAATAGGGACTGCACAGTGAAACTGTGTATTATGTGACTAACATACAAGGTGACATAACATTGGGGAGGATGTCTGTATAAGATAAGCATCCTTACATGAATAAGTCAGAGGACATCTATCCAAGATCTGCCATACAACTGGGGTAGGGTGCATATTGTGAGGCTGGGCAAACTGATTTGAGTGAATATGAGTGTAATCTCAGCAGAGGTCTCCAGCAAGTGGGACACAGGTAAAGTCTCGTGGAAAACATTAAAAGAACGAACCACAATCATGGACTATATCAGAATAATACCTACAGTAATCCCATGCCTCTGACATTACATATCTGATTTAGAGTGATAAGAGATGATTCTAACAAACACACTTGTACAACTATTATGAGGGTAATCACACACACTGTCTAGGCGCTGTAACATCTGCTGGAGTTGTTAGGAGGGACACTGCTATACCTGTACACGACGTTATGAGCAATACAGGCTAGATGACTGGTGTCTATGGCATACACACACACACACACATATATATATATATATATATATGTATACATATATATATATGTATACATTTATATATATATATATATATATATATATATATATATATATACATATACACATATACATACACACACACACACACACATATATATATATATATATATATATATATATGTATGTATATATGGGTCTACTTTACATGATCGACTTTTCACAAAGTCGAAATTCATATGGCCGAGACCACATCATCGACTTTTGAAAAGCCGAACATGTAAAGAAAACAAAAACACAGCCAACACTTACCTAAACATTGTTAGCAGGGGGGCTCCACCCCCCCATAACTTAAATATACCAACTCCGAGATCGCACTACAGTGCAGAAGAGGGAAATTTTCCCATTACACACTGTATGGAGATAGCAGTTCCCCATGGTCGGCTTTTCAAACGTCGATCATATGGTCTCGGCCATATGAATTTTGACTTTGTGAAAAGTCGATTATGTAAAAGGGGCCCATATATATATATATATATATATATATATATATATATATATATATATATATATATATATACACATATACATACATATACACATACACACACACACAGTGGACATAAGTGTACACACCCTTGTTAAAATGCCAGGTTTTTGTGATAAAATGAAATGAGACCACAATAAATCATTTCAAAACTTTTCCCACCTTTAATGTGACCTATAACCTGTGCAATTCAATTGAAAAACAAACAAATCTGTTAGGGAAAAAATATAAAAAATAAAAAACATACAATAAGCTGGTTGCATAAGTGCGCACACCTTTAAACTAATACTTTGTTGAAGCACCTTTTGATTTAATTACAGCATTCAGTCTTCTTGGGTAGGAGTCTATCAGCATGGCACATCTTGAGTTGGCAATATTTAGGTTCATAGGTTCATACTAGGCTATCTGCCCAAGGGCATTTATAAGCCTAGCCAAGAGTTATGTGGCTTTCGCCACCCCTTTAGTTTGGAGGATACTATGCCCATTATTTTGCTGTGCCTCTGTCAAGCAGTGACACTGAGATAATCCCTGGGGTATATCTGCGATCTCCCATCCATTGGTCAAGATTTCTCTTGAACAAAGCCAGCGAGGTGCTCTGCCTCACATGTACCGGGATTTTGTTCCACAGCATAGGGAGTCTCTGGGTGATGAATCTGTCCCTCCAGCACGTCCTATTAATAACCGTGTCAAGGTTTAAGTCTCCCGCCCTTGTAGTTCTGAGGGATCTAGATTTTTTGAGGTGAAGCATGTTCATCAATTCTGGGTTGGACATGGCCTTGTATGTCAGGCACAGGTCGCCTCTGAGCAGACGGTAAGCTACTGAATAGAGCTGGAGTTCCTTCAGTCGGGCAGCATAGGACATATTTTTGAGACCCTTTATCCTTTTGGTGAGGAACTTTTGGGGCCTTTCCAGTTGCTGCAGGTGTCGTGTCAGATACATTCCGAATGGGGCATTGTACTCAATCATTGGTCTGATGAGTGATGAGTACAGGGGGACGATGACCTCCCTTGACCTAGATGTGAATCCCTTCATGATCAGGTGGGCAATGTAGAAGGTCTTCCTAACTACTTTGGCAACGTGAGTGTCAAATGAAAGGTTACTGTCAACCTGGGTCCCCAGATCCCTGATAACCTCTTCTGTGCTTAGTGGGTTGCCACCTATATGGTAGCTAGGGGTAACCTTGTTTTTCCCGAAAGGGTATGACTATGCATTTTTTGGCGTTTAACTTTAGGCCATGGCTCTGGCACCAGTTATCCGTTTCTATAAGACCCTTCTGAAGGATATCTGTGTCAGATGTGTTCTCAACTATGGCCCAGTTTGCAGTCATCTGCAAATTTTGTCAGCCATAATCCTCCTGTGTTTGCTTGTACTTCTGAAAAGTAGATGCCGAACAGGAGTGGGCCCAGGACTGAGCCCTGTGGGACACCACTTGTGACAGGCTTTGAGTCTGACATGGCGCCAGCAACTCTGACCCTGTGGGTTCTGTCACTTAGCCAGTTTGCAACCCATCTTGTGACGTATGGGTTTACATTTAAGCTGATGAGTTTTTCAATGATACCTGAGTGGAGTATTGTGTCGAAAGCCTTTGCCAGGTCAAGGTAGGCTGTGTGGACTGCCTTTCCTCATCAATGGCCTTGGTGACTGTTTCGAAAAAGTCAACCAAGTTTAAAAGGCATGATCTGCCTTTGACAAAGCCAAACTGGGTCGGATCCAAAGTCTGCAAGTCCCCTATGTCTTTATTTATGAGTTCCATTATGATCCTCTCCATAGCTTTGCAGATCAGGCTTGTCAAGCTGATGGGACGGTAATTTCCAGGGTCGGTGGAGGCACCGCCTTTGTGAAGTGGGACCACAGTTGCCGTACGCCACTCCTTAGGCACGTATCCTGAGGTGAGGCTAAGATTAAACAGCTGCCCTAACTGCGGGTTTAATTCCTCATTGAATTCGTGGAGCACACAACCGGGGACACCATCTGATCCCATGGATGCTGTGTTTTTTGCCTTGGACAGAGCAGTTCTCACCTGAGCGTTAGAGATGTTTGGGGGGCTACAATCCTCTGGTATAGATATCTCACCTTTTGGGGGGGAGGGAGTTTGCACTGAACCTGTCAGCCAGTATGTTGGCAATGTCTGTAGGTTCAGTAATTTTTACATCATTTTGAACTAATTCTGAGCATATCTGGGAGTTTCCTCCCAGGTTTCTAATATAGCTAAAGAAGGCCTTATGATTGTCTTTTGAGTCCTTAACGACTTTTCTCTCAAAATTTGCCTTGGATGATTTTATGAGAGATCTTAGTTTTTTACTTATAATGATCAAAGGTGTTTTCCCTTTTAAGGATTTTGCTCTATCTTGTAGTAGCTTCCTCCTTTTGTTGTAGAGCTTGTTTATGGCTGGAGTCCACCAGACTGGACGCTTGCCTTTGGTACAAAGAGTCTTTGTTTTGTTTGGGATTGCCTGATCCATGCAGTCCTGTAGGTGCTGGTAGAAGGCATTTGTAAGTGATTCAGCGGCTTGAGTAATGGTTTCCGCAGGCGCGGGGGGCTTAAAAGAGACCACACTAGTCTTTAGAAGTGTGAAGTCGGCTTTTGAGAAGTTCTTCACTGTGGTCTTTTTATCTCAGGTGGGGGCGGATGTGGACTTCCAGTGAGATTAGTTTATGGTCTGATCTCACCAGTGAGGGGTATACTTCCGGTGTTGAACATTGTGACCCCATGTTCGTGATGATGAGATCTAGTATGTTTTCTCCTCTTGTGGGGATGGTGACTAGTTGTTCCATGGCATTTGAGTTTATGAACTCTAGGAACCTTTGGGCTAGAGTGTTGGGGCTTGAGTAGTGATCCCAGTCTATATTCGGGTAGTTGAAGTCACCTAGTATGATGGTGTTTGGAGATACATTTATCCCCTCCAGTGTTTTCAGGAAAGCTATGTGAGGTTCTGAGATTGAGAGGGTGGCCTGTAAGATGCTACAAATTGCAGAGCAGTCTTGCCTATGGTTAATTGCACCTGGATGGTCTCCGATGCATCGTACATTGCCACCAACCTTGAGGTGTGGGTGTCCTTGATGAATATAGACACCCCCCCTCCTTTCTTGGTGTTGTCCGGATTTTGGAGCCGGAACGCATGATATGAGGTAAAACCTGATAGTGCCGGTGTGCTCTCGGGAGCCTTGAACCAGGTTTCAGTCACAGCACAGACATCGATGTTCTTCATACTGAGAAGGGCCTCGAGTGCGTGCATCTTGAGGTTGAGACTTCTGGCATTGAGCAGCATTACCCTTAGTTTTTTTCCTTTTTTGTGTTCTAGGGTGGTAGGTTTAGAATTTGAGCCTTGCCTAAAAAAGGCACTATGGGGGTGGCAAGAGCCTTTGCCAATATCCGGAAGCCCAGGGGTGACAGATGCAAGCCGTCCCTTGCAAAGCAGCGTGGCTTGTCCAGCATGTCATCCCAGGCAGACAGACATTGGATCCCCTTTGAATGACACCAGAGTTTAAGCCAATTATTAAAGCTGATCATCTTGTCTCTGTATTGTGGAATCATTCTTGGTGAAGGTAGGATACTGCTCAAGGTCAGGGTCATACCTGCCTGGGCTACATAATCAGAGAGCTCCTCTATGTCTCTTTTCATGTAGTCCAAGGAGGTACGTCTCAGGTCGTTCACACCAGCGTGGACAATGACAGAGTCGTACTTGTACCTGCTGTTGAGAGACTTGAGTGCTTGCGTTATGTGGCGAATTCTAGCACATGACAGGCAGCTTACTGTGACCTTTTCCTTACTCAATCTGGTGAGCGGGACGTCAGTGTGTCTGACTATGGAGTCACCAATGACGAGTGTGTCTGGCATTGTGTTTGGCCTTAAGGGCTGTGACTGTTTGGCACACTGACTATGTGGTCTATGTGTTGCATGTGTTGTGTCCTGAGGTGGCAGTTGTTTGGGTGTCTGCTTTGGTGGCCTCTGCTGTTTTGGTAGATTTTTGATCAGAGCCTCCGAGTATGTCTTTGTGTATTTATGTGTATGATTTGAAGTTGTGATAGTACTATGTGAGACTGGGTTTGTGGTGTGTGTGGTTACCTTCTCCTCCTGACTGGTCTTGCCAGTCCTATGTTGAGAGAGCTCAGCCTCCAGTTTGGCTATATAGTTGCATCTCTCGTATGTATTTGTGTTTTGTGGGAGAAGGAGAGGGTTGTCCGTGTACATGAGACAATTGTAACATTGCCTCAATATTCCCAGATTCACCAGCTGAGCAGGAGAGGACACTAGCAACTGATCCCTCGACATGCTAGAAGGAAAAGACAAAGACTTTAAAAAGACTCCGGGGGATGTGGGTGATCGAAAAGGGGGTTTTGGCTGGTGGGGTACTATGTATAATAAAAGTGCTAAATCAAAGTAAAAAAATACTTTAGGAGCAAGTGCTAGGCTTTACAGATAGAGAATAGTCTGCTTAAGAATCAAGTAGAGCTGAACTTTTTAGATATAGAATACGCTTGTTTGATCAGCAGTACAGTTCAAGGAAGGCTGTTTTAAGGGAAAATTTGAAGAGTGGACTTTAGGTAGCCCGAATAGTTTAACCTTGATTAACCGCCGCTGCTCTTGTAGCAACTCCGCGCTAAAGCGTGCTTTATAGCAGGGAGCTGGAAAAGACAGGAAATGACCCAAAATGGCCAATAAACTACAAGTTACTGCCTTAAACCACTCCTCTGAGGACAAACAGGCAGCTCAGTACTCCCCACTCTCACTGGTGAGTAAAGAAACTTCCCCCTGACCAAACAAGGAAAATAGAGAAACACAGGAACCAAGACAAAGCCCAGCGATCAGCAAAATCTGATCTCTGGAACAAACTATTAGGAAAGTATGGAAAACAAGAGTATTTTTTTTCTTTTTTTCAAGTTTTTTTTTCAGATAGGCAGAAAATACAATAAATGCTGTGTTTTTCGACTAATTGCTATCAAAAGCTAGTACACTTGAGTGTATTAGCCTGTTGTTTAACTTTTAAGCAAAACTTAAACAAGGAAGTGCAACAAACAATTCACGCTATTAAAAACAGTAAAAACAGGTAATAACTGAATAAAACAGGCAGAAATAGTCGTCAAAAGGCTTAAAAAGTCGAAAATGCAGAAAAAATACTTAGAATCTGGAAAGTTTGTCTTTTCTGGTCTCTGCTGCTCTAGGAACTCTGCTGGATACCACGAGGAGCTGTGCTGAGTTCTATATAGCCAGAAAAGCCCACCAAAGCGTGCTTTATAGCAGGGGGCTGGAAAAGACAGGAAATTACCCAAAATGGCCAATAAACTACAAGTTACTGCCTTAAACCACTCCTCTGAGGACAAACAGGCAGCTCAGTACTCCCCACTCTCACTGGTGAGTAAAGAAACTTCCCCCTGACCAAACAAGGAAAATGGAGAAACACAGGAACCAAGACAAAGCCCAGGGAACAGCAAAATCTGATCTCTGGAACAAACTATTAGGAAAGTATGGAAAACAAGAGTATTTTTTTTTTTTCAAGTTTTTTTTTTCAGATAGGCAGAAAATACAATAAATGCTGTGTTTTTCGACTAATTGCTATCAAAGGCTAGTACACTTTTCCTTGCAAAAGAGCTCCAAATCTGTCAGATTGCAAGGGCATCTCTTGTGCACAGCCCTCTTTAGGTCACCGCACCGATTTTCTATTGGATTTAGGTCTGGGCTCTGGCTGGGAAATTCCAAAGCTTTAATTTTCTTCTGGTAAAGCCATTCTTTTGTTGATCTGAATGTATGCTTGGGGTCATTGTTGTGTTGAAAGGTGAAATTCCTCTTCATCTTCAGCTTTTTAGCAGGCGCCTGAAGTTTTTGAACCAAAATAGAACTGTTCATAACTCCCACCATTTTGACTAAAGCCCCAGTTCCAGCTGAAGAAAAGCAACCCCAAAGCATGATACTTCCACCACCATGGCTCACCGTGCAGATGGTGTTCTTTTGGTGATGTTAAATGTTGTTTTTGTGCCAAACGTACCTTTTGGAATTGTGGCCAAAAAGTTCAACCTTGGTCTCATCAGACCATAGCACATTTTCCTACATACAAGATAAAATCCACTCGGCTTCACAATAAAACCAGTAAACCAAATAAGAAGCTTCCACGGCAAAACAACAAAGCCCGGAACAGCCTGGAATTCTTTTCAAAGTCTTTTATTAAACACAAAAATCAACCATAAACGTTCTCAGTACGTTTTCGTTTGAAACACAATTCATCAGATGTGGGCTGGCATTAATCTGTAACTCATATATAGTTAACAATAAAATTGCAACACAGTAATTAACCAATCGCTATCTAAATCAAACTAAAACGTACTGAAGCATAGTAGATGCTTAGTAATTCACAAAAAGCAAGCAGAACAAAAATTATAACTCTGTTATGATTTTGAAAGTCTGGAATAGTATTAATAACCTCTTTATGTTAAAAAAATTGTGTTGTATTCAACTACCACATAAAATCCATAACTTTAATAAAAAGGTTGAGTAAAAAGTGTTTATAATATTAATACCTGGTTTAAATATTCTTTAGAACGGTCTAGTCTGTTCTTTACCAAAGAGCTCCCTCTGGTGGTTTTTTTACAGTAAAACATTTCCATTAGTAAAACATGAGAATAACCTCTCTAGCATGAAAGTAATGCTTTGCACATAGCCGGCCTTAGGCATAGGCCAACTAGGCGGCCGCCTAGGGCGCTGTTCTAGCAGGGGAGCTTTTCCAGTATTTATCTGGTGTAGGTATACTAGGATTGGGGCACAGGGTGGTGTGGTAGGGGGTGCCGTGGACCCCTTTTGCCTAGGGCACCAGTTGATCGTGGGCCGCTCCTGGCTTTGCAATAAAATAATTCATATAAATTAAAGGGGCACTATCTTGTTTCTAAAATTGGTTGCTTGCTAGAGCACTTTGTTTACATTTTAGTGCAGTGTAAGTCACATGTTCACACAGAGGCAGGGTTTTCAGAGAAACTTATTAGCATACAGATACTGCAGGTCACATTTCACAAACTTCAGTGGGGGAGTGAGACTTTACAGCATGTCCTTTTGTATTTTCCTTCCCCCACCCATAGGCTATTAGATTAGTTGAGTGACTGATTTAGCATCAGTCAGAAATGCTTTCTAGTCACACACTCACACTCAGATCTGTAGCCTTTGCAGCAGTGAAATGACATTTTCAGTATGTGCTTGTTTTTTTCTAAAACTGATTATTCCAGCCTAAGCGATTGTATTTTTGTTGTTTGTTTTTGTATCATGCTTGCTGTTACATGCTTTTCTCTTTCACTAATAATTATTTTTCATATTATCAGCAATAGTGTTGCTTATTAGTGCATGTGCTCATGCAGACATATATTTATAAGACAGTTTCCCTCATTTCACAGGACAGCATTACTTTGGACAGTTGCATCTTGGAAACAAACCTACTGAGATGCAAATGTCCTAAGATTCTACAAGAATAAAATTTTGTAATGTTTCAATAAAAACATGTCAGACAACTTTGAAATTGAATTGTGTCACTGTACTAAAAGTATTTTCCCATTAGCTGACACCATTCAGGAATCACACAGTAACTGTCTGTATAATGCTGATTCCATCCAACTGAATTTATTTTCTTTTTCTTTCCTACTTTGTGGTACAATGTTCGGATCTTTCACTCGTTTCCTGAACATCTGACTGCAATAGTTACACTGGTTACCTTTTGAAAGTTGAGGCAAATGTAGTGTCTATATTTACCGATATTTTCCTATCTGTGTGCATAAGTATGTATGCAATACGTAATCTGTTTATATGCATGTGGTTTTAAAACCACAGCCTTGTTATGTCTTACTGACTGGCTTGCAATTCAAGGCATTCTTGAATGTCTGTTAAATTTGCATGTGCTGGATATGTGATAATGTGTGCATTTTATTAAAACTTTCTATGTAGGGCACATAATTGTTTTAGTTGTGTACTTCACTGTTAATATTGGAATTCTCATAACTTTTCTCAAACTTTGTTTCTTTTGTGACTCAGATGGCTGTATTGATAAGACCACTTACCCCCTTATCAGGATGGAATTTATAGTGATTGTCTAATCTTATTAATATACAGTAATTAACTATATATATATATATATATATATATATATATATATATACATTGAAAATCTTCCACACAGAGAAGTTTCTTACACTGTTTTAATTTAAATAAATAAATACGTGTCATTATGTGTTTATCGTATGTACTGCTCTGGTGGTTTAAAATGCATTTGCTGTATATCTTTATAGAGCCACATATATTTGTCTACACACGGACACAAATTTTTATATATATGTATATAGATATATATATATATATATATATATATATATATATATATATATATATATGGCTCTACCTGATAACACCGACATGGCAAAACACAGACAATGAAATAACCGACACGAAAAAAAACGACAAAAAAAGAAAGTTCAGAAACACGAAACTTCACATGTCCAACAAACCAAAATCCCGACAATCAACAAAACAACTAACTTTCCCGAAAAACACACACACAACACAAACACACCAAAAACCTTATTAACCTACACTAAACCTTACATACACAACTATCTATGCACTAACCTTAACCCAAACCCTAACCCTAAGGTCCATCACTATTGCACACTTACCTTACCTGCACCCTAACCCTAACTCACTTAATCCACCCCTAACCCTTAACTCTGTCACTATCGCACACTTATCTTACCCGCACCCTAACCCTAACTCACTTAACCTGCCCCTAAACCTAAAGTCCATCACTATCGCACACTTACCTGACCCGCACCCTACCCTAACGTCCGTCACTATCATACACTTACCTTACCCACACCCTGACCCTAACGTCCGTCCCTATCTCACACTTACCTTAACATGTCGGTGTTCTCAGCATCAGGATTCTCAACTGTCAGTCTTCTCCATTGTCAATCTTCTGGTGTCGGTGTTCTCGTCATCGGCATTCTGCACTTTCACCATTTTCAGGTAGACCCATATATATATATATATATATATATATATATATATATATATACACACACACACACACACACACACACACACACACACACACACACACACACACACCTATATAAATCTGTCTCTGAATTTGTGTAACTTTGTTTATGTATACAGACGTACACACACCTTTATGTGTGTGGTGTGTAGGTGGATATACACACACACACACACACACATATACATATATATATATATATATATATATATATATATATATATATATATATATATATATATATACATACATGCACACTCTCATACAGTGGCATGAAGGAGGTATTTTGACTTAGATGACAGTATAGCTGTTCCTAACAGCATTCGTGTCACTGACCCTTTATTGCTAGTTTTACAAATAACATTTGCTTTTTTCCATTTGTCATATGCCTCTTGATAAAAAAGTGTGACTCAAACTACAGAAACTACAGACCCATAAGCTTAACCAGCCTCATTTGTAAGGCCATGGAATGCACCATCATGGATACTATATATAAAGACAGGTGATCTCCAAACCTTTCTTATGACACAGTTTGGATTTGTCAAAGACAGGTCATGCCTGTTAAACCTGATAGACTTCTTCAAAAACATCACCAGAGCCATAAATGAAGGCAATCTGTGCATTCAGCCTCCCTTTACTTAGCAAAGGCCTTCAACACAGTCCACATTTGGGCATCATTGATAAACTCTCCCAGTTCCATATCAGCCCTTATGTTGTCAGGTGGGTTTCTAACTGGCTCACTGACAGATCACCCTCAGTCAAAGTAGGGGACTTTACCTCAACCAGCAGACCTGTCAGCAATGAGTTTCCACAGGGGTCATTGCTGAGCCCCGTATTGTTTGAAATGTACTACTCAGAAGTTCAGGCTAAAACAGGGTGGCTGTGGCTTATTAAGTTTGCTGATGACTGCAAATTTGGTGCAGTCACTGTATCCCCAAACAATGTCAATATAATTCAAGAAGGACTTACAGAAACCAATGATTGGTGGCAAAGCCATGGACTCAACTCAATGCTAAAAATGCATTATCATCCCCTTCGATAAAAACGATATCCATGCATACTATCATGTAAATAATAATACCCTACATAATAACTCAGTAGTGAGAAAGCTGGGAATGCAAGTTGACTGTATCCTAAACTTTGACTGCCATTTGTCTACTATGGTAAGGAAGGTATTCTACGTTGCTCACTTCATTAGCAAAGGTATTGCCTCAAGAGGGAAAGAGGTCATAACTCCCCTATACTTGAATCTCATTAGGCCAATAATTGAGTACAATCCTCCCATTGGTATGTACCTTACCAGGCACCTGCAGCAACTTGAGAGACCTCAGAGATTTTTAAAAAAGAAAATTCAGGGTCTCCAGCTACTCAGTAGCATACATACTACTTAGAGGAGACTTGTGCACTTGGCCTACAGAGAAATCTCATATCCAAACCCAATGGCAGTGGTGCACATCTGCAAGTCAAATGGGCTAAGGGTCTGCTCCAGAGAGCTTAACCTGGCCTACAAGTCAGATGGGATAAGGGTCTGCTCCAGAGAGCTTAACCTGGCCTACAACATAATTAGGACCTGCTGGACAGATAGCTATGTCTCTAAGAGGTTCCCACTCCTCTGGAATAGGCTACCAATACACATCAAACAGAGCCACTCTATAAACCTGTTTAAGTATAGCCTGGATGAATGGATGGGAAACTTTAAATTCCTTGCTGGGGAGTTCACCTATGACCCTCCTAGATATGGGTAGTCATTGCTAACTAAGATCTTGAGTTTAGGTGAGATCTTTTATATTGGGTTTCTCTAGTATTATATTGGGTACACATGGGTAGGCTTGTAAAGACCTTTGGGTCAGTAGCCTAGTAACCACCTGTGAACCTATCAAGTAACAAGAGTATTCTTGCTCTTAATAATCTAAAGTTTTAGAGATGATAATTTTACTTGTGTGTTGGCATGCTCTCAGACTGCACTGCATTTTTTCAGGATAACTGTTGCCATATCCATATGCATTTGGTCAGGAGAGGTACTTAGGAGGAAAAGCTCAGCAGCAGGTGTCCAAGAGTAATTACATGTAGACATTAATTTGCCATTACAGAGTTAAAGTTCTTCCTGGATATTCAAACAGAAGGCAAACAAGGTACTCCCAACTCAAAATTGGACAACATATGTATAATTCAGGACGGAAGCAATCAGCAAACAGGGTGAGGTGAAGAATAATTGGATATTTTAAACTATATTGCTTTCACAGTGGGCTCTATTCAAGAGAGTGGCACTGGACATACCATAAGTACCAGTGTGAGCACAAATTCATTCACAGTATCAATGAACATATGAGAATAATAGATAATATATACCTTGAAAGCAGCATTACACATGGCAAGCTATCCACTGGCTGCACAAAACCATGGGGAGGCAGTGCAAACCTTATGGGATTAACACCAAAATATATGTCATCAGTAATACAACAGATTGTTTTTCATAGCCTGTTATTTATCAGCCCTATGTGGAGCATTTATATGGTTAAAATAAGAATAGTCTAAGGATAAATAGCAGCAACATATGACTGATCAGGGGATGAAGAACTACTGGCTGGCTCCAGCCTCACGGGCCACAGAATGTACTGTAGTATAATGCCTACAACACTACCAAACAACGCAGAAGCCCACTCACACAGTGTCATCATAGACTGGCACTTAAGAAGGAACAGTTTTCTGCCATGAGTAGGGTACCATGCTTACCCAGCAAAGGTGAGGGCTGTATTGAAGAAAACAGTGGAGTGATGAAGCTTGGATCCTAAACATATACCCCGCATTCAGTTAGATTCCATGCTCATTTAGCATAGTTGCAACTTCTCATGTGCAGTGGGCAAGGACATCATGGGAGAGCATCAAGAAATTATGAAGATAAAGTCCAACGCTTATGAAAAATAGCTGAAAAATAAACTCTTCTAACTTGCCTAACATTATCGCTTATTTGCAGACCCTGTGTGTTACCTGTAAGACACACATTGCACCTTCCAACAACACCTTTTGTTGACTGGAGCTTCCTGCATGTTTGCTTGCCTGGTACCTTGCTGGTGCTCTTCCATGTGAATGGAAACACCTGTCTTATATATTACCTTCTGGAACATGCTGACATTACCTGTGATGTATTGTGGTACCTAAGATATAACATGCAAAATTTGTGTTAAAGGCCTGATTACAATATTTACACTAAGGCCACATGGTCTGCTGAGCTGTACACCCTTCCACAATCCTTACTGTTGCCTACTATTCATGGTGATACTTATATCGAGGGTTCAAATGCCATTTTGGATATGTGCAGTTCTTGCTCTGTATGCCATTCTCCAGCAGACAGAGTGCTGTCCATCAGTAGGGTACATGGTCCATTCCACCCTGCTTGCCCTCTTACAGCTATGCAACCATAACAAAAACTGTAATCTTTTATAGGCACAGAAATAGAACATGGCTGACACAACAGATTTCTATCCCAAGGAATCCTGTACTTACTGAATAAACGTCCTATGCATGTCAAGCAATACTACACATCATCTGTAATCAGTAATATTCTGAATGAATAGCATGGAAATAATAAATCCTCTTTGGGGTATATAGCAAGGTGCTTCTGGACCATGGAGTTTAGCTCATTCAACAGTGCTCAGGCTTAGCTGGCTATGCTTATCAATGGTCTTTTAAACTGCATGAGTAGTACATACCTATGAACTTACCAACCTAATATATAATTACCATGTATCTCACAAATGTGTATGCTGCATATAGAATATATCTGCAGACAAAAACATCAGTTTATTGATGAATGTATTTCTATAATCCGTCTCATTTGAATGTCATAATATGGTCATTAGTATATACTACTGACCACATCAGTTTTCATACTACCATGACTGTGCTACAGATACCTCTGAATTGCATTTGCCCTGCTTGTCAACACTCACTGTATAGTTTAGCTTTACACACTGTGCTATTTTTCCTTTCTGAATAAGCCACGGTGGTGCAGCGGTAGCATTGTCACCTCACAGCAAGGGGTTCTCTCGTTCGATTCTCGGCTGGAGTGCCTTCTGTGTGGAGTCTACATTTCCTCCCCGTGGTTGCATGGCATTCAAAAGACATGCGTGAATGGGCGTGCCTTCGTTGAAGGTTGGGCATCGGGCTGGCACCTCGGCACCGTAAAAATCTACTGCCAATCATTAGCGGACTGGAGTTCCGCTGTGACAACCCCTAACCGGGAAAAGCCAAAAGAAGAACAACAAAAACAAATACACCCTACTGTGTTTTATGTCCTGTAAGAGTACTGACTATATACATAACAAGGTTCTTGTAAAACAAACATTTAATTGTTTATTTTAGTAAGTAATGAAAACAACAAATAGTTGTATGCTCTACTCTCCAAGGTACCATGAATTACACTGTTTGAAATCATTTAATGTATTCCCCTTATTCCTTTATTCAGCTGCTTCTTTATTTGTTTATTTACTTATTAATTTCAGCTTCATAACCATGTAAGTGGGTGGCTGGCAGACCCTTTCAGTCACAACTTGAGCTCCATAGAGCAAAACACAAACAGAAAATTGGAAATAGAATAAAGAAGTATACTACTTTCTGAAAGAATGTCAAACAGCTTGGCAAAGTGCTTAAGTGGAATTCAAGCAAGATGACAGTTGAAAAGATATAAGAAATGTAAATGAAGTCAAACTATAACTACAGCTTTGCAGGCAAGAAGGGCATTATTGTTCATGCCTGAAATATTAGTATGTATGTACATATGTAAAATGTATAAATATAAATAAGCTGTTTAATAGTGTGGCTATGTTAAGTATAGAAGGATCTCTCCATTTTTATTTATTTATTTTTTTAGCTTTATGTGCAAGTAGTGTTCTTTAAACTGAGTGTGTATTATAAATGTCTTGCATTGTCATGATTCTTCAGCAAAATTGTCTCTTTGCAACAAAATATCACACTTGCTTTTACTTGCAATTTACACCGTTTCTCTGCAAACCTGTTACATTAAATCAAAATGTCTGTCTATCTATACATATACATACATATGATAGTTATGAAACAGTCAAATAAATAAAACTATGACTTCACATGGAACCAGAGTGACTACTTGCTTGTTTATTTTGTGAAATAAATGAAAAGTACAGTTTTGTACCTACCATAAATGTAGATGTTCGAGTGTACACCCTGCTGCAGTCATCACACTTGGGTTATCCTGTCGTCAGGCAGTCCCACAGTCGGCTGGAATTCCAAAGTCTTGGTCCGGCATCGGTTGCTGTCGCTTCTTCCCTGACGTCAGTGCGCCAGGGGTATATATAATGCAACCAACGCCATTTTCTTCAGTTTTTCTTTCCCCAGATGTCAGATGCCCCCAAAAAGGTGGTCAGGAATTAGTACCAAATTGAGTAAACTTGCACAAACACAAAATTCCTTCAGCTATAAGCAAATACATCAGGAAGGTATTGAAGAGATTTAGCCAGTAGGTCAGAGGGGATGGAGGGAGGGTAACCTGGACTGCAGCAAGGTGTACACTCGAACATCTACATTTATGGTAGGTACAAAACTGTACTATGTTCATCGTGTTACTCTGCTGCAGTCATCACACTTGGGTTGAATCCCAAAGCTAAGGATGGGTGGAGGTATCATAGAGGGTTAGAGGAGGCTAGGAGGCCCTGAAGAACTGCAGGGGCGAAGCCCGCCCTGGTCTTAGAGTAAAGTGGTAAGTGATCGTGTTTGGTAAAGGTGTGTACTGAACTCCAAGCTGCAGCTTCCAAAATCTCCTTGGTTGGAACCCCCCTGAGAAAGGCTGTAGAAGTAGCTGTTGCCCTGGTAGAGTGGGGCCTAATGGTAGCAGGAACTGGTTTTCCATGATGGGTATAGCAAAAACGTATGCAATGACCTATCCATTTGGAAATGGTTTGCTTTGATATAGCCTTCCCTTGAGAAGCTGTAGCATAGGATACAAAGAGCTGGTCAGATTTTCTGAAAGCCTTAATTTTGTCCAAGTAGTAACGAAGTTGCCTGTGAATGTCCAAGGAATGCAGGAGTCTCTCACCTTTGTTCTATGGATTTGGGAAGAAGGTGGGTAAGTGGATGGTTTGATTTAAAGCCACACTGGAAACCACCTTAGGCATAAAGGAAGGATTAGTTCGTAGAGAAACTCTGTCTTGATGAAAAATGAGGAAAGGTTCCACTGCCATTAGTGCCTGTAGCTCTGAGACTCTTCTAGCTGAAGTTATTGCTAGCAGCAGGGCAGTCTTCCATGATAGGAACTGAAGATCTGCAGAGAAAGCTGGTTCAAAGGGAGGTAGCGTTAGTTTTTCCAAAACAAAACTGAGGTCCCATGTTGGTGTAGGTGCTTTCCTGGGTGGTCTAATGTTTTTTGCCCCTCTGAGGAACTGCCTTAGAAGTGGATGCAAAAATAAGGGTGGATCTGTATTATAGTGGGCCGAAATAGTTGAAGCATGGATTTTAATGGAGGAGAACGAAAGTCCTTTGTGCAACATCTCAGTTAAATACTGTAGAATGTGAGGCATGTGAGGCTGAATTGTGTCTTGGCCTTTAGATTGGTTCCAGGCACAAAACCTTTTCCATTTGTCCGAATAAGCCTTCCTGGTGCTTGGCCTCCTAGCTTCCAGAATAACATCCATAACTGCTTGGGAAAGAGCAGCTGGCTGGATGCTTAGTTGATTTGCCATGCAGCCAGATTTAAGGTTTTGAAGTGGCTGTGAAGAATCTGATTGTTTTGTTGTGTGAGTAAATGGGGAATTTGTGGTAATATCCATGGTGGGCCGTGGGCCATATTCCTCAATAGTGGGTACCAGTGCTGGTGTGGCCAGTCTGGGGCTATGAGAATCAGTCATGGTCTCTCCTTTTTGACTTTCAGAAGTACCTTTGTGAGGAGAGGCAATGGAGGGAAGGCATATACTGTCAGGTTTTTCCAATTGAAAGAGAGTGCGTCCACTTTCCACGCTTGATGGTGAAGTGTCCTTGTACAAAATTTTGTTAGTTGATAGTTTTGAGGGCTGGCAAACAGGTCTATGTTTGGAAGGCCCCATTTTTGAGTTATCATTGTAAATACTTGTGGATCTAGTTTCCACTCGTGGGGATCCATGATGTTTCTGCTGAGGTCGTCTGCCAATGTATTCTTCTGTCCTGGCAGGAATTGAGCTTGTAACTGAACTTGGTAAGCCAGAGCTGTGTTCCATAAGGTCATTGCTTGCCTGCACAGAGGGTAGGAGTGAGTACCCCCTTGTTTGTTTATGTACCACATTACTGTGGTGTTGTCCATCTTTATTGTCAGTTGTCCTGGATGTAATAGATCCTTGAAGGCTGTCAGAGCTTTCTGTACAGCTAGCATCTCTTTTTGATTGATGTGCAGATTCCTTTGATATGCAGTCCATATGCCTTGAACGCACTGTCCTGCCATGTGAGCCCCCCAGGCGTAATCTGATGCATCTGTTGTGATAGTTTGCCTGGCTGGGGGCAAGGTGAAAGGCTGACCCTTGTTGAGGTGACATGCCTGTGACCACCATAGAAACTCCTGTTGTAGGCAGGGAATGAGAGATATCATTGTGTCCAAGCTGTGGCTGTGTTGAGACCATACGCTTTTTAGGTACCACTGTAATTTCCTCACATGCAGCTTTGCAAATGGTATTAGTAGTATGCAAGATGCCATGAAGCCCAAGGCCTACAGAATTTTTCTTGCAGTTAATTGGGCCTTTGTTGCCATTGTTTTGAAATATTGAGTCAGTTGTAGTTGTTTGTCTGGCATCAGATAAACCTTCTGGGCCATTGTATTCAAGCTGGCACCCAGGAATGTCATATTTTGTGAGGGTACTAGTTTTGACTTCTTTTCGTTTACTGTGTACCCCAGGCAATATAGTAGATGTTTCACAAAAGCCAGATGATGTAATAGAATGTCCTTGCTTTCTGCTTGGATGAGGCAGTCGTCCAGGTATGGGTATATTTGAATTCCTCTTTGTCTGCAGTATGCAATTACTGGTGCCAGGCATTTTGTGAAGACTCTGGGCGCAGTAGATAAGCCAAAGGGCAGTGCAGAGAATTGGTAATGGGTTGAACCTGCAATGCAACGGAGGTATCTTCTGCAGCTTTGTCTGATAGGGCATGCAGGTATGCCTCCTTGAGGTCCAACATTACTAGCCATGCTTCCTTGCCCAACATGGGAAGAAGCTGCTGTAACATTAGCATCTTGAATTTGGGTACTTGTAAGTAAGTGTTTAGAATTGAAAGGTCCAGAATTGGTCTCCAGGCATTGTCCTTTCTGGGCACTAGAAAGAGTCTTGAGTAAAATCCTTGACCTTGCTCTCGAGTAGGTACGAGTTGAATGGCTCTCATGTTCATGAGAGCTGTAATTTGTCTTTGTGCCTCTGCCCATTGATTTTGTGGCAGGTTTGGCATTCCTCTTTTCATTGGCAAGGTGTGAAAATGGAATCTGTATCCTCGTGAAATTACGTCTAGGACCCATTTGTCCTTTGTGACAGTGTGCCAGTTGTCTGAAAAAAGTGTGAGTTTTCCTCCCAAGGGGGCTGCCAAGAGAGTGTTGCTTGGCCAGATGAGGTGCAAGTCACTGAGTTTGCCTTCTAGTAGTTTGGGATCTGTCTTCTCCCCCCTTCTGTGCTGCAGTGCCCCATTGTCGAGGTTTGTACTGGGCTTGTGGTTGTCCTCTGCCTCTTGGACGTCTGTATTTACCCCTCTGTGGCCTGTCAGTAGCTGGAAAGGACCAATTTTTTGTTGGCCAGTTTCTGCTGAAGCGAGGGGGCTGTACCTGTAGGAAATCTTTGACTGTCTGCATAGATTTTGCCTTATCCTCCATTTTTCTTTAAGACTTCTTCTGCTTTAACTCCAAAAAGAACATCCTGCTGTAAGGGAGCATCTAGAAGTTTTGCTTTAACATGATCAGGTAGAGTTTGTTCCTTTAACCAAGCATGCCTACGTATAACAGTGACAGCTGCTCTGCAGGAGGCCTCCAAAGAATCAAACCCACATTGTAAGGTATGTTTGCCCACCTGTTCAGTAGCATGCAACAGATCCTGCATTTCTTTCAATTCAGATTGTTGAGGGAGAGTGGTCATTTTTTGCTTTAACTGAGAGATTAGAAATTGCTGATACTTAAGCATGTGAAATTAGCAATTTAGTACCCTCATAGCTAGAGTGGCTGAGGTGTAAACCTTTTTCCCCCACCTGTCTAGTGCTCTGGAATCCCTCACAGAAGGTACAGGATTTTTAGCCATAGAAGCCTTAGCCCCCTTGGGACCCTGGGAGATTGTCTCTGGGTCAGCAACAGGGCTTTTGTAAAGAAATTTGTGGGAATCAGGCACTCTATAATATGTCAGGCTTAGCCGGAGCAGGAGGTAGAGAATCAGGGTTAAAACTGGATTCTAAGTAAACATCATCCACAATGTCTAAAACTGGTGGGATGGCAAGTGGTCTGTGTTGGGGGAGTAAAAGAAACTCTCTGAGCCTTTTCTTCGAGTCAGAGTAGTCCTGACCTTCCCAGTGAAAATGTTCCCTCATAGTGTGTAAAGTTTCCCCAAAGGAGTAGTCTTCAGGAGGAGAAGCTGAGGGAATGGAATCCTCAGCATAAGGGGAGAAGGAGTAATCTTGGTCCTCAGAGGAGTCTGAAGAAATGGACACTTGTTCAGAGGATGCATAATCTTCCTCTTGTCTAGGCCTTTTGTCAGGAGGGGGCTAGGAACCCCTGATTAAAGTGATCAAATCTTCAGCCATTTTGAGCATCCTTTTCTTAGGCATGGGGCCTTGAACAGGGGACTGAAGTGCAGTCTTTTTAGATTTAATAGGAGTCTTCGTCTTAGAATACGATTTAATGGTGAGCGTCGTCGGTCTGAAAACGCCTTCAGAAACCAATGGCATTTCTGCAACACCGACATCTTTTTCAGCAATGTCGTCGGTAGGGCCTGAACTAAATGGTTGCGTCGGCCTGGTACATTCCGTCAAAAAATCTGAAGCAGTCTCGGGTTCCAGATCTGCGGTAGTCAGGGGCTGCGTCGGAGCCTCACTGAGGACCGGAGACCGGACCAGCCGAGGCCTCAGAATCTGGCTTAGGCCTGGGCTGTCTGTCCTTATCCTTGCATTTTTTGTGCACGCCGGTAGTCAGTTGCTCCGACGGCATGGTGTAGTTAAATTTCCTACCGAAGTAGTGTCGTGCGAAATCAAAGTGTCTTTTAATAGTACGCTTATTAAACCTAGCACAAAAACGACAACTAGTGACGTCGTGGTCTGGGCCTAGGCAAGGTATGCAATAAGAATGAAAATCCTTATGAGGTATTTGCTTCCCACAAGAAATACAATTGTTAACTTTTTCTGACATCGGTCTGAGTCAAGAAAAGTTTCCCCAATGGGGTACTTAGCTTTATAGAAGACTTCGGTCTGAAATTCGAATTTGAAAATCTCAGTAGTCGGCCGACCGGCACTTGCGAACTGCTTCTGCTTCGGGCACCGCGCGGCAAGAAAGACTGACGAGTGTCGGTTGCATTATATATACCCCTGGCGCACTGACGTCAGGGAAGAAGCGACAGCAACCGACGCCGGACCTAGACTTTGGAATTCCAGCCGACTGCGGGTCCGCCTGACGACAGGATAACCCAAGTGTGATGACTGCAGCAGGGTAACACAATGAACATCTACAATTTCACATGGAATATGTGTGTCTGTTTACTTATTTATGTATGTATAAAGTTGTACTGGCTAGTTCTAATTTGAAACTAGACTGTCTAGTATATAGGAATATGCATGCAATAAATGCCATTCATTTCTTGTGATGTCATGACATTTCAGTTATAACTGAAGCCCTACCTTTCAACGTTATAGTGCACTGAGAAAAGCCTTGACAGAAACATTTAATTGGCTAAAGTCCAAGATAAAAGGGTAGACAACGGTAACTTTGCTCAAAAGTGTTACACAACAGCAAAAAGGTACAAGCAGAAGACAGAGTCCATATGACTCGAAGATGACTAGTTACTCCCCAAGAAATACCCTCTACAACTTATCCCCCCACTGTTACTAAAGAACGGGTCCTCACTGAGCTCTTCGTAGTTAAAAACAATACAGCAATGAGCCCTGATAATATCCAGGTATGCCTCCTATACAGTTTGAAAAATGACCCCTCAGGCCCACTAGAATGTCTGTTCAGCCACAGCCTTCAGACAGGTTTTGTCCCTAGGGAATAAAGGATTGCAACAGTCATCTCTCTGCATAAAGGTGGACCATCAACACATCCAGGGAACTGCAGACTCATAAGTTGGACTAGTCTTATATACAAAGGCATAGAAAAAGTTATCATGGATCTAATAAATACATATGGAATCTTCAAACACTGGACCCATCCCAGTTTGGTTTTGTCAATGGTAGGTCACACCTACTAAACACAGTGGACTACTTTGAGAAGACCACTTGAGCCACGGATGATGGGCAAAAAGCTGCATACTGCCTACCTCTACCTGGTAAAGGCATTCAACACACTACATCACTTAGGTATTATAGACAAACTCAAAAATTTAGACATAAATCTGTATGTAACCCAATGGATAGTGAAATGGCTCATGGATAGGACACATGAAGTTAGGGTGGGGGTATCCACCTCCAACAACAGGCCTGTTAGTAGTGGTGTTCCAGAGGACTCAGCACTTGGACCTCTCCTATTTGGAATACACTTCTCCGAAGTCATAGCAAATATAGAGAGTCTTTGGGTGACCAGATCTGCAGATGACTGCAAGTTGGGTGCAATGACTGATTCCTCCAAAGATGTAGATATCCTTGAGGAGGGTCTGAGAGCCAAGTAACTGGTGCCAGAAACATAGCTTAATACCCAATGCAAAAATGCATATTTATACCCTTTGGAAAGATGACCTCCCCTGCAAATTACAACATTAATAACATTTTCCTAAGTGCAGTCCCAGTGATAAAGGACTTGAGAATTCAGGTTGACAGTAACCTGAACTTTGATCACCATGTGTCTATGGTGGTGAGAAAATCCTTCTATGTGGGGCAAGTTGCAAGTTATGGCAAGGCATCCAGATCTAAGGAGATCATAGTCCCGCTATACTTAGCCCTTATTAGACCAATAATCGAGTACACTGCACTCTTCAGCATGTATCTGACCAGGCATTTGCAACAAGCATAGTGGCCACAGAGATTCCTCATTAAAAGAATAAAGGGTGTAAATAATATTTCTTATGTGGATCACCTCAAATTCTTTTTCCTGTACTCAGTCTCCAGCTATAGTGGAATGTAGGAAAAGTAGGGTACTAGTTAGCAATGAACTTTTCTTTAAATAAGCTATACTTTACTGGGTATGACACTGATGCATACAGTTTATTTTATATAGCATATATCATGGATTGAGGTAGGGTAAAAAATAAAAAAAAGACACATTAAAAAGTGCCGGATCCTCATAGGTGCATTGGTTCCAGGACTAGAAAAACTGACAGTGTAGAATCTTCAAGACACAGAAACATTCCAACAATGGAGTTAGGCCAGGTTTAGGGGGATGATGTCCCTTCCCCATTGTAGAAGGAATTACTAGTCCACAAAACCTGATAGGTCAGAAAAAGAGCCATAAATATGATAAACTGGACTGCTTAGGATAAGAAAGAAATGATGTATCGTTACTATTATGCAAGATGCCAATAATTTCCAGATGCAAGAAATTCAAAAACATTGAGAGAAATCAGAGAAAAGGAAAATACTTACACAAGAAAAACTGTCAAAACCTTCAAATGCATCTTTGTGTTCATTAATACAACTGATCCTGAAAAGCATTAGATAGACAAAAACTTTGTGCCATTCGGAAAAAGAAGCAACCAAGGAAGTGCAAAAAATGTAAAGAACAAAACCCAGATATTTTTGAAAGGCATGAAAAATAAACATGGATATGGGAAAGAAAGAGATCTGTTTTGCTGCGTTACTTATGCAAATGAGACAGCCAAAGTAATCAATATCAGAAAGCATCTCAAAAGTTATTTGAAGAGAAATACAGGAAAAGTATCCTGATATGGAAACTTTAACAACACAAAAATAGGATCACAAAGGGGTATGGTAAAACAGAAGATTAATAAAGTGGAAGTTAAACCAATAGAAGCGAAAGCTAAGGCATACTTCCAAAGTGAAGGATTTAGTGTAGAAAGTCTAACACAGTTTATGTTACAGCATGATGGAACAATTTGTCCCCAAAGTAAAGAAAACATAAAGAGCGGGAGACATCGGTGGAAGAAATATGGACATGGGAATGTATAGTAACTTTAATGTGGCACAATAATTATGCAAAGGCAGTAAAGAAAACAAATCAATACAAAAAATGGCACCAAAGATAGTTGCAGAGAAATACAGCAAAGGCAGTCAGATATATAACATTTCACAATAGAAAAAATAAGAAAACAAAGGGGGAAAGTAGAAAAGAGGATTGCTAATGGGGAAGTTAAAGAAATAGAAACTGTAGTTATGGATTACCTGTGAAGTAAAGGATTTAGTGTATAAAATCCAACAGTGGTAATGTTGCAGCATGATGGGTCACTGAGTCTAACAAATGAAGGTGAAACGGGAAGCATCTGATCACTTGCCACATGATGATTCTCTACAGCCTTCAGTAGGTAATGAGCACAAAACTTCAGCTGGAGTTGCACAGCCACGAAAGGAGCAAGAAACACTGGCAACTCTGACACAGTCAATGTTGTGTAGCGATAGACAAGTGACAACTCTGACACAGTCAATGTTGTGTAGCGATAGACAAGTGACAACTCTGACACAGTCAATGTTGTGTAGCGATAGACAAGTGACAACTCTGACACAGTCAATGTTGTGTAGCGATAGACAAGTGACAACTCTGACACAGTCAATGTTGTGTAGCGATAGACAAGTGACAACTCTGACACAGTCAATGTGTAGCGATAGACAAGTGACAACTCTGACAATGTGCAGTGATAGACAAGTGACAACTCTGACACAGTCAATGTTGTCTAGCGATAGACAAGTGAATTCCTATATGAAAGAGCAACAGATGATGCGGCATGCAGCTGAACATATGTCACAGAAAGATGTTCACTAACCTTCCATAGAATCCCTGAAGCAAACAGAGAGCAAAGGTGACAGTTGTTTTATTTAATAGAGATGGATAGACATATAAAGGTCAATGAAAAAATATTATAGAAAGTCAATAAGACGCAAAATGTTAGAGTCTGATTAAACAAATGAATACAGTAATTAAATCTTTCAATAGAAACTTGTGTAATATAACAGACATAAATAGGCTATTATTAATTTGCAGAGCAACTAATAACAGATAAAGTCTTACCACACAAACACAGGACAGTAAAGGAAAGGAAGGGAAGAAATCAAATGACATCATGGAAGTACTAAATACAGACAACTATAAAGCAGTTAAAGTAAGAAGTGTCACTGTTAGAGGAGTACAGAAGAGGGAACAGATCAATACAGATAGAGAACTCAAAGACAGAGATGTGATGAAAGCAATGCACAGTACCAGAACAGATCAGTATCTATCGTGCACTATCACAAATCATAGACTAAAAATATAAGCACAGGCACAGAAAACATAGAAGATAAACAGATAAATATAAAGGAAAAGTACAAAATAAGCAATATATTGATAACCCAAAATACTTTTATACAGAACTGAGAAACAAGTCAAAACGGATTGAAACGCCAAAAAAAAAAATCAATACAGTTTGGACAAATATATATCCAGATCCTGTGGAACATAAAGATCCTGAATGGATCGAAAAAGTAAAAGAAAGAAGATCAAATGTACATGATATGAAATAGGATGAAGTAATGGCCAGAGAAATTGAAACAAAGTTAAGAAAATATCATAAATGGAAAATCTCAGGCCCAGATGCAGTACCTAACTTCTGGCTAATAGTATTAACATCTTTATATAAATATTTACCCATGATTAAATGCTATTTATATGCGCACATGGAAAAGACACCAACCTGGCTAACAAAAGGAAAAACAATATTTCTACTTAAGAACAAACATACAAGCTACCCTAAAAATTATAGACTAATAACTTGCCTTCTGTATAAGTATTACCTATATACTGGAATTGATGCCGACAAGAGTTTGTAGTCATTTAGAAGAAAACTCAGTCATGGCAATACAACAAAAGGGTAACAAAAGAAAGTCATATTGAACCAAGTTTCATTTTTTGTAGAATAAATTCATTAAGGAAAAAATGTAAATGGGAAGAATCTAAATGTATTATGAATAGATTACAAAAAAAGCATTTGCTAGTATCCCACATTCATGGATGAAACGGGGCTTAAACATTTATAAGATACACCCTACAGTGATCAATTATGTTGCAGTAGCCATGAAACAGTGGCAAACCACTTTGCAGTTACACCATGATAAAGGACAAATTACAGGGAAAAAAATTCAAAGGGGATATCATCTCCTGTTGGTATTGTGGCATCATCCATGAAGACAGTGGGATGCTGCTCAGTGGTTGGCTCATACCTACCTGTGTCATATATGGTCTGGAGAGGTACATCTCAGGTCATTCACATCCACATGGACTATGACCGAGTCATACTGATACTTGAGGTTTAGTGACCTCAGTGCTTGCATGTGATGAATCTTGGTCCCTGACAAGCAACTAACTGTAACATCTCCTTATCTAGCCTGGTGAGAGAGACATTGATATGTCTCACAATGGAGTCTCCTATGAACAATATATTTGATTCTGTGGTGTTGCACCTCATGGCCTTGATAGTTGAGGCACAATGACAGGTGGTTTTATGTGATGTGGTGGGAGTTGTCTTACTGGTGTGCATGCAGTTTCTGACAACTGTGTTTGAGCGGAATTTGAGGTTTGGGTAAGTTGCATGTGAGCTCATCCTCAATTATAGTTTATTGGCCGTTTGGGCAGTTTTTCCATCCCTTTCATCTTTCTAGTTTAAAAGCCTGCATTTGTGCTTGTTTCCTACCTTTCCTGTAACTAGTCTAGCCCAGATACAAATTTGCTGTATCCAGGACTGTTTGTAAGCTTCTGGGCCCCCAGGCCTTTCTGTGTTGGAGGGAAGCCTTTTAGCTTATCAGTGGGAGTGGTAAGCACTAGGTAGCCTATCTACCACAAGAGGAGTGGTGTCTGGCTCAGAAATTATAGTTTATTGACTGTTCAGGCTGTTTTTCCATCCCTTTCAACTTTCTGGTTTAAAAGCCTGTGTTTGTGTGAGTTTGCACCTGTTTAAGCTCTGCACTGCAGCGTCAAGCTGAGGTAAGCTATTCCTGGTGCCAGAAAGTCTCCTCTTCTGTTTTTCCCATAGATCTTGCTAGTTCCTTATATCTTGCACTTCAAATAGCTTAATCGCTCTGCACTTCAACAGGTGTTTGTAGCAATTATTGTAGCACACTTAAGTGCCAATAACACTAGTCATTCTTCAAGGAAATAGCTCCAGTACATAGCAGTTATGACCACCCCTCCTGGCATGATTAAAGGGCAGTTCCCTGAGGTTTCTCCTATTAACCTGGTGCACTTGGGTATTCTGAGGTAGTGTAGCAACTGCCTCATGTACACAGACAACCCTCTCCTCTTACCTCCCAACACTCAGACTTGTGAGAGATGCATTTATATCACCAAATTGGAAGCTATGTACTCTCCAGCCAAGACTGGACTAGCTGGTTAAGAGGAAAAGGTCAATACCTGCACCACACCACATGGAACACGTAGCCCTCCAGAACACCCACTATCATAGCTCTTGCATAAAACACAAACCACACACCCACCTTCGTGGACCCTCTTAAATAGAAATTTACCCAAACAGCAGAGACCTATGAAACAGAAATGCACTCAACCACCACTACACAGCACAAACCGCAGGACACATAGCTCACCTCCAAAGTGTGCCCCTCAACCTAAGCCTCTAAGGCTAAAAACCTTGCCCAAAACACTAATCATATGTGACCCAATACTGAGGCACACAGATGTCCCACTCATTAGGTTGAATAAGAAGAAGGTGACAGTCAGCTATCTATCAGGTGCCAGAATCTGACATATAACACAAGCACTCAGGTCACTCCACAACAAGAACAAGTATGACATTGTCATAGTCCATGTGGGTGCGAATGACCTGAGACGCACCTTCCTGGACTACATGAAAAGAGAATGGTGAAATTTTTGGATTATGTGGCCCAGGCAGGTATGACACTAGCCCTGAGCAGTATCCTACTGTCAACCAGAATGATATCGCAGCACAAACAAAAAATGATTGACTTCAACAACTGGCCAAGTTTCTGGTGTCATTCTAAGGGAATCCAGTATCTGTCTGCTTGGGATGACATGATTCACAGACCTAGATGCTTTGCCAGAGATGGCCTGCATCTGTCACCCCTGGGTTTTTGGGTACTGGCTATGGCTCTTCCCACCCCTATAGTGCTTTTTTTTTAGGTGTGTTTCACAGGGCAAATTACCACCATAACAGCTATAAATAAATGCAATCTGAGGGTCAAGCTGCTCAATGCTAGAAGTCTAAATCTCAAGATGCACTCGCTCGAAGCACTCTTCAAAATGGAGAACACTGACATTTGTGCTGTAATGGAGACCTGGTTTAAAGCAACAGAAAGGACCACTGCACTACCAGGCCATAACTCATTCCACACCTTTCGGCCCCAAAGCATGGACCAAAGCTCCAAAGGCGGTGGTGTCTCCATATTCATAAGGGATATGCACACCTCCAGACTAGTAGCCCAGCATAATGCATCTGAGATATTGGTACAACTAACATTGGGTAAGACGGCAATCCAGGTCACAGCCTATTATAGGTCCCCAACCATGTCACTAGACTCTCACTCCACGTTCCTAATTACCCTAGAATCTATCAAGGTCCAACTCAACACTCTTTTACAAGGAGACTTCAACTACCCCTCCATCAAGTGGGGAAAACTACTCAAGCACCAATACACTGGCCCAACACTTCCTGCAATTCATCAGTTCCAATGCCCTAGACCAGCTCATCCTCACCCCCACTAGGGGAAGCAATATTCTTGACCATTACAGGAACCAATATCCTTGACCTGGTTATTACTGACATGGGTGACCATTGCTCTACGCCAATGGTTAATCCCTCCCTGGTCAGATCCAACCATAAACTAAGCACCATGGGAATCCACATCTTGCCCACATACCCCACAAAGGTAACCACTTTGAAAAACTTCTCCAAAGCAGACTTTGGACTCCTAAAAACACAGGTGGCTAACTTCATGGCACCAATGCAAATGGAAAATAGCTGCATGGCTGCTGAATCATACACAAATGCACTGTATGAAGATGTACACAACTGCATGGAACTAGCCATATCCAACAGAACCAAGATGCTCTCCTCCAAAAAAAGAAGCCAATCTGGTGGTCCCCTGTCATTAATAAACTCTACAACAGAAGGAAGAAACAGTTGTAGAAAAAGGTAATATCTCAAGACTAGAAAAACTACCTTATTAGCCTCAACAAAATGTTGAGATCCCTCATCCAATTCTCTAAAGCCAGCTATGAAGGCAGAATTGCAGCAGACACTAAAAACAATCGCTAAGCCTTCTATTGCTATGTCAAGAACCTCCACTGCAAAACACAGATTTGTCTATGAGATACTGCACAGTGGTACCTCCTATACTGGGCCAACAGATATTGCAAATATACTGGCTGACAGATTCAGTGCCAACTTTACCCCTCTCCCCCCCCAAAGGACCAATCACAGTACCGGAAGAATGCCAGGCATCCAGCATTACTGCAGCACAGGTTACAGCTGCATTGTCAAGGCCAAGAATACAGCTTTCATGGGACCAGATAATATCCCTGGCTGTGTTCTACATGAACTACAAAGTGAACTGGCACCATGTGTGTGTGCCCTGTTCAGTCACAGCCTCACCTCAGTCTTTGTCCCTACTGAATGCCGTACTGCTACAGTCATCCCCTCTCAATAAAGGGGGAGTGATTAAAGACCCTGGGAAATATCGCCCCATTAGCCTGACAAGTCTGATATGTAAAGCTATAGAATGCATCATCATGGACCTAATTAACAAATATATAGGAAATCTCCATACTCTAGACCCCACGCAATTTGGCTTTGTGAAAGGGAGATCATGCCTGCTCAACCGGTTGACTTCTTTGAGTCAGTCACCAGGGCTGTGGAGGAAGGTAAGGCAGTGCATACAGCATACCTTGATCTGACCAAGGCCTTTGATACCATTCCTCACCCGGGAATTACTGATAAACTCACCAAGCTACGCATCAGTCCCTATATCACTAGGTGGGTTGTAAAACTGGCTCACAGATAGAACACACAGTGTGAAAGTAGCGGACTCCAAGTCAGACTGCCAACCAGTTACAAGTGGAGTCCCACAGGGATCGGTCCTGGGTTCTCTCCATACCTCTCAACCTGGAAACATAAAAAATCTGGACAAAGGCCCATGAAAATAGGTACAAATCTGTACACTGCTTAACATAATATTTGCATACATAATTGTGTAACCTCACCCACTCCAATGAAATTGCGGGATACCAACTTTCAAATGCAAACTGAAGAGATAACCAAAATAAGGCTCAAGCACAATCTCTGTAGAAGTAAAAGTCATATAAATAATCCACATTAAATAGATCTGTAACTAATGAAGAAGTTACTGCTAGCAAACAACTTTATATTTCATTGTTTCATCTACAAATAAAGTGTCTGTTATTGCCCTTCAGGAATAAATTACCTACGATAGATTAAAAAAAAATAGTAATATTGCAATAGAGAATGGATGGCAAACTGATAACAGGTTCATAGTTACTAGGTATCATTAAATAACACAGTCTGAAAGAAGCAAAGACTGGAAGCTGTGATGCCTGCATGCTGTTAGACTACTATTAATTAAAATAAAAGTAACAACACAGTGAAGCTCTGCATCCCCACACACAAGGCTGCCATTAAGTAAATCTCACACACATACACCGATACCTCTCAACCTCTTAGAGCAAGAAATCTGGACAAAGCCATAAACAAAAGTGGGACAAAGGCCCAAAAATAGGGACAATTTTTAAATACTGCTCTTACAAACTTAGAAAGTTGATAGAATAACAGGTTTTGCATTAGCATGAATTTTCTGAAGGGTATGAAGTCTGAAACTCAAATGTCTGTCATTATTTTCTAACTTTAATCTTTAATAATTTGCCACTAATTTGCCAAAAAAACACACACATTTATGAAAAATGGACAAAAAATAGGAGGCAAAAATCTGGACATTCTGTGAAAATCTGTACAGTTGAGAGGTATGATTTATGCTACCAGCCTTGTTACCATGTATGCAAGTGTACTTTTGTACAGAATTTTTAGCCAGTCTTTACTCTGCTGAAACCCTACTTAATCTATGCTTGTACTTCCTGTTGATTTGTGCCTTTACCTTGTTCAACTTTATTATACCCACAAAGAAACCACAAGTTATATAAAACCAACAAATTCACTGTCATCAAGCAGGTAAGACTGCTTAAAAAAAATCAGTAAATCTGAGTGCCAAGAACACAACACAAAAGAAAATTTGAACTTGTAGAACAAAGGACGAGCATTAAGACTTTTCAAAAGATGACTGTTTCCCTCTTGACTCAATAACAGTTTTTCATCACTACTGTTTTCTTTCCTTGAAAAATTACTTCCTTCTCCTTTATGGCACTAAAATGTAAGGGCTGACATATAAGCCACTGAATTCCCACTTGGCTAACACAACATCCCATATCCTCATTTCTAATAAAGGCAAACCACGTCCCCAGCAAAAACATCTTGAAAGCTCGCACACATTCAGAAACAACCATTTCTAGTAGCAACAGACTAACTACTACTACCTGGCAGTAACAAGTTGGCGGGTGAAGCACCACCGAATCTGGACGTACAGTGGACATCCAGGTGCAGCACAGCAAACCAACAAGTGCCTGTGATCTGTGGTGGTTTCGCATAAGCAATGACCCAATGTTTAACATCTGCTACTTATCATGGCAAAAACAGTGCTACCCATAAGACTAGTGACCAAAATTAAAGAAATATGTAACACTTGAATGCACTACACACAATAATATACTAAGTAACCAGGGCCAAAGGACTGGCTGACCACAAAAGGGTGCAGGAACCTTTTTTGGTGTAAAACAAGATCTATGCAGTCTCACACACGCACACGCACACACACACACACACACACACACACACACACACACACACACACACACACACACACACACACACACACACACACTCGGTTAATCCAAACCTGATCCAAAATGGGCATCCAAATCAAATGGCAAACGAGCACGGCTATTCATGCATTTGTAATCTGAAATGAGCAGCCTGCTGTTGCTGTTAATTTCCTGTCTGTGGATTTGTAATTCAAAATGAATGGCTGGAGTGCTGCTGTTAAAACAAATGGCTATAATCCAGAGTTTCTGTTTGCATTTGCAGCCAGACCAGCCATAAATGACAACGTGAGCTCCTTGAGCTCAATTCTGACTGGCTGGTAGCCCTGATAGAGCTGATGTCATCGCACAAGTGACGATGTCAGCTCCAACAGCACAGTATTTGAAAACATTAAAAAAAAATGAAAAAAAAAATCAGAAATGAAGGGGTGCCACTCGGGAATTGTGCACCACTGCATTTGGAACCCAAAACTCGGTAAAAACCAAGTAATTCAGTATGGTTGAGAGGTATGGTTCTCTTCTGTTTGGTATCTGCTTCTCAGAAATCCAGGCCAACACAAAGGGACTATGGCTGACCAAGTTCGCAGATGACTGCAAGCTGCGAGCCATTATTAACTAAGTGATGCAGACATCCTACAGAAAGGCCTCAGTGAGAAAAATGACTGCTGTCAAAACCATGGCCTTAAGCTTAACGCCAACAAAATGCGTTGTCATCCCCTTTGGTAAAAACTCAGGTCCCCCTAATTACCACATCGATGGGAGGCCACTGAATACTGAAGGTGTTATAGGAGATCTGGGGACGCAGCAGGTTGACAGCAACCTCTCCTTCGACCACCACATTGTCACTGTGGTCAAAAAATCCTTCTATGTGGCACATCTTATTACCAAGGGTTTTGCTTCCAGGAAGAAAGAGGTCATCGTCTCTCTCTATTCTTCCCTCATTAGACCAATCATAGAGTATAATGCCCCATTTGGCATGTACCTCACTAGACACCTGCAATAGCTGGAGAGGCCACAGAAATACCTCACAAAGAGGATCCTAGGCATTAAGCACATGTCCTACATGGACAGACTCAATAGACTCCAGATATTCTCTGTCTCATATCTCCTACTTAGAGGCGATCTTTGCTTTACTTACAAAGCCATGTCTGACCAGCTCTGTCACAAATGATACATCGAACGAAATCCCAATCTCTCTGCACCACATGCTCCAGATACCTCAACCTCATTACCACAATCAACAGAACATGCTGGTATGGAGGGACAAGTTCCTCAACCAGAGACTGCCCATGCTCTGGAATAGACTTCCCAAACATATCAAGAAGAGCACCTCGCTGACCCTCTTCAAGAGAAATCTTGATGAGTTGATGGGTAATAGAAAATTCACTCCGGGGATCACTCCAGTGGCTCTACTTGATAGAGGCACTGTTAACTAACGTCGGGCGGCATGATGCCAGGGCACTTCTATGGGCTAGGCTAGTAAATGCTCCAGGGCCATTAGCCTATTTCATGCCTATGAACCTATGAATAGACTTCCCATACACGTCAAGCAGTGCATCTCGGTAACCCTCTTCAAGCTCATCATCGATGAGTGGATGGGAAACCACAAATTCGTCCCAGGGGTTCCACCTGTGTCCCTCAATGACAGGGGCGACAGGTGCTGACTGAAGTTTCCTTTTGGGGATAAACTCTTGGCTAGGCATGTAAGGACCCCAGGACCATTAGCCTAGTTACCTCCTATTAGCCTATATGTGGGTCAATGTGCCTTGTCCTTTGTATGTGCTGTGAGTGTTGTGTGTGCCGCTGACAATGTGTTTGTTGTTTCTTTGTGTCTATAAATAGAGAGATATATACACATATATACAGACGTGTGTGTGTGTGTGTGTGTGTGTGTGTGTGTGTGTGTGTGTGTGTGTGTGTGTGCGTGCGTGTGTGGGTGTGTGGGTATGTGTGTGGGTATGTGTGTGTGTATATAGATGTGTGTGTCTATATATGGGTCTGCTTTGAACCACTGAAATTACATTTCTGCAAAATGTAATCTGACAACTCCATTTTCGTGAAAGTGCTTTTTTCTGAATATGCACTTTCTAGAGAAACCAGTTGACCGAACAGTAAGCATGTTAGAGTTAGGCATAAATGTGTTTAGTGTAGGTAAGTTTTTTTTTTTTTTTTTTTGCTGTTCAGCGAATCGGATTTTCGCGAAAGAGAATTTTCGTATAAATGCACTTTCGTGAAAATGGAGTCACGAAATTACGTTTTGGAGAAATGTAATTTTGGTGGGTCGAAGTAGACCAGTATATATATATATATATATATACATACACACACACACACATATATATATATATATATATATATATATATATATATATATATATACACACACACACACACACACACACATATGTACATATGTATATAAAGAGATAGATATAGGTAACATATACACATATATAGATATATACTGATATATATATATATGTGTATATATATATATATATATATATATATATATGTATATGTGTATATGTGTATATTTATATATATATATATATATATATATATATATATGTGTGTGTGTGTGTGTGTATATATATATATATATATATATATATATATATATATAAATATATATGTATATATATATATATATATATATATATATATGTGTGTGTGTGTGTGTATATCCACACGCATCCATACACACATACATACATACTTCCCTGGCATGACGTCTGCTGATAGTGGCTGCAAAATGGGTGTAGTTAGCAAATTCCATTCTGATATTCAAAATCTCCAGCAAGGAGAACACCAAACAAATGCTTTGTGTGTTAATCATGGACTTACCTTCAATGCTTTAAAGTGCAGCATTTTTTATGTTGGTAACGCTTGTATCTGTACCACTTAACATATAGATATCTCACTCTGACACAAATCCTTGTGCTTTGCACAGCTTATCCTTTGTGATATCTCCTCAAATTCCAAATAATTTATATCCTTATTGTATTCATCCTTTATTAGGCCCATCACTGAAAATAGTGCCCCCATTGACACGTCTCACAAAGTACTGAAAGCGGCTCCAAATACTTCAACATTTCCTGAACAAAAAGATCTCAGGTCTCAATAACCCTAACTGCTGTAATAGACTGATAGACCTGTCTCTCTACAAAGTGTCCTACACATTCCTGAGGGGGTAATGTCCTCTAAAGTTTCCATGCAATTAAGGACCCAGCACTCTAAGATCACCATCACCCCAATAAAACTAGTTGTAAACCTATACCTTCACATCAACAATACCAGAAGGCTTGACAAGTATGTTACACAATACATGCCACATTTGTGAAATCAGCTGATTTTACATGTCAAATACAGTACTTCTCTTGCAACATTTATAAACAGTTCGGACAACTGTAAGAAATCAGGACAAAACCAATGAAAACAGCAAATCCATTTTTTCAAAAATTGTGTTATGTTCCCATCCCCAAAGAAAAGTAAATATTATTTTCTTTTAGTCTTTTTTGTATGAAATCAGACTTTCATTTTTCTGACCTTTCTACATCTACCAGCAGGAAAAACTACTAATGGGACTCTGGGTGGGTTATCTACTACCTGATTAACTTCTCATGACATTAAACTACTGATTAAGCAAAAGCACAGAGCCAGGGCCCTATACCAATCCACCAAAAACAAAACCAATCTCACCACCTATCATCAATTATGAAACCAAACTAAGAAAAAAAATCAACAATGGTAAAAAACACTACTTCTAACCCTGTCAACAAAAGTTCCTTCACAACCCACAAAATGTCTGGCAATCAGCTACCTCCTCATCCCTGAAAATCCTTTACCCCCACTCCTTCCACATCCAATACCTCCGAACCCTTAGCCTCACAGTTCAACTCGAACTTTATTACCTCTATATCACCTGCATCCCAGATAGTCACCAACATCTACCACTCACAATACCCTCCCCTGCATATAGTACTACAAAATCCTTCTCATTTATACCTATTCAGACTTCTTATATTAAAAAGCTCCTAAGTAAACTAAAACCTGCTGCCTTGCTGCCGACCAGTTACCAAATTAATTCTTAAAAATAGCAGCTCCATCCATCACCTGTCCTCTCTCTATACTAATCAATCATTCTATCTCTGAACAGTATGTGCCTCACCTCTGGAAAGTCACTCACATCATCCCCCTCCACAAGGGTGGCCCCTTTCAAGATATCTCTAACTACTGCCCCATTGCTATCCTCCCACCTATAGCTAAGATTCTACAGAAATGTATTCAGCAACAACTCCTAAATCACCTTACCAATAATAACCTTCTAGCAGATACCCAGGAAGGCTTTCAACCCAAGCATAGTACTAACACAGCCTTAATAACCTTCATCAAAACTGTTCATCACCTTATGAACAATGGACAACTAGTCTCTGCTATTTTCCTGGAATTTTCAAAAGCTTTTGACACCATTTCCCACCAACTACTCCTTAAACTCGTGACGTACAATCTCAGTTCATTATCCCCAACATGGTTTCACAGTTATCTATCAAACCGTCAACAGGCTACTAAATGGGAGAATAATCTCTCCCCTCTACTGCCAGAATCCACTGGAGTACCCCAAGGTTCAATGCTTGACCCCCTTCTCTTTATCATATTTACTAATAACCTTAATTCAGCAACCCAACTTGCCTGAGTTATACAGTACACAGACGATACATCTCTTATCTGCTCTGCCCCTTCCCCACAAGAAATACAAGATAAGATGTAAAAATCATTTCAGGAAATTGAAACTTACCCATCAAAGCACCAACTCATTCTTAACCCAAATAAGACTAAGTTAATGATTTTCACAAACAAAACTACCAAACAGTGTTCCCTACCCCTCGTTATTAAATCCACCCATAGTAGCAAAATTGAGCCCATAAACCAGGCCAAACTTCTAGGTACTACAGTAGATGACTGGGTAAAATTTGATATTCATATTTCACTAACAATCAAAAAAGTCCATGCTAAACTCTGTGCTCTCTATACAGCCAAACCTTACCTATCACTCCAAGCCAGGGTAGCCACAGCTAGATTTCAGCTTCTATCTATCCTTCTCTACTGCTCACACATCTTCACCAACCTATAACAAGGCTGACCTTCATAACCTAGATTCCTGCTATAAGAAAATAGCAATGTTTGCCACCAGTCATCCCAATAAATCCCATCATTGTTCTGTTCTACAACAACTTAACTAGCTAGAACTTCCCAACCTGTTAATATTAAACCAACTTACCCTCACTCACAAAATCATTCACAGCCCCAATAACTGTCCTGCAATGTGTTCATATGTTTTTATTTGGCATGCTCTCTGACAGCTTCGAATTGTACTCAGTTATCAAAAAAGCTGTAGTTTACATTTCTAAGTTGTTCCGATTTGTAATAGTTTGGCTAGTTTACTTTTTACATATGATTATGTATGGATAAATATTCAGATCTTACTATTGTAAATTCTGTAATTTTTTTATTTGTCTTGTTTTTGGGGTTTTTCTCCCAAGTCTCTGCTGAAAACGGGCTACTAGCACAATCAGACATGACCCAGTAAACAAATGTAAATAAATAAATAAATAAAACATACAAAAAAATAATAAAAATGTATTACCTAGGTCAGTTGCAGTTCATAATACATTTTTTCAGCCAGTTTAGGTCAAAGACGACTTGGACAACACCAAGAAAGGAGGGGGGGGGTGTCTATATTCATCAAGAACACCCACACCTCAAGGTTGGTGGCAACGCACGATGCATCGGAGACCATCCAGGTGCAATTAACAATAGGCAAGACTGCTCTGCAGTTTGTAGCATGTTACAGGCCACCCTCTCAATCTCAGGAACCTCACATAGCTTTCCTGAAATCACTGGAGGGGATAAATGTATCTCCAAACACCATCATACTAGGTGATTTCAACTACCCGAATATAGACTGGAATCACTACTCAAGCCCCAACACTCTAGCCCAAAGGTTCCTAGAGTTCATAAACACAAATGCCATGGAACAACTAGTCACCATTCCCACAAGAGGAGATAACATACTAGATCTCATCATCACGAACATGGGGTCACAATGTTCAACACCGGAAGTATACCCTTCACTGGTGAGATCAGACCATAAACTAATCTCACTGGAAGTCCACATCCCGCCCCCACCTGAGATAAAAAAGACCACAGTGAAGAACTTCTCAAAAGCCGACTTCACACTTCTAAAGGCTAGTGTGGTCTCTTTTATGGCCCCCGAGACTGCGGAAACCACTACTCAAGCCGCTGAATCACTTACAAATGCCTTCTACCAGCACCTACAGGACTGCATGGATCAGGCAATCCCAAACAAAACAAAGACCCTTTGTACCAAAGGCAAGCGTCCAGTTTGGTGGACCCCAGCCATAAACAAGCTCTACAACAAAAGGAGGAAGCTACTACAAGATAGAGCAAAATCCTTAAAAGGGAAAACACCCTTGATCATTATAAGTAAAAAATTAAGATCTCTCATAAAATCATCCAAGGCAAATTTTGAGAGAAAAGTCGCTAAGGACTCAAAGGACAATCATAAGGCCTTCTTTAGCTATGTTAGAAACCTGGGAGGAAACTCCCAGATATGCTCAGAATTAGTTCAAAATGATGTAAAATTACTGAACCTACAGACATTGCCAACATACTGGCTGACAGGTTCAGTGCAAACTCTCCTCCCCAAAAGGTGAGATATCCATACCAGAGAATTATAGCCCCCCAAACATCTCAAACGCTCAGGTGAGAACTGCTCTCTCCAAGGCAAAAAACACAGCATCCATGGGACCAGATGGTGTCCCCGGATGTGTGCTCCACGAACTCAATGAGAAATTAAACCCGCAGTTAGGGCAGCTGTTTAATCTTAGCCTCACCTCAGGATACGTGCCTAAGGAGTGGCGTACGGCAACTGTGGTCCCACTTCACAAAGGAGGTGCCTCCACCGACCCGGGAAATTACCGTCCCATCAGCTTGACAAGCTTGATCTGCAAACCTATGGAGAGGATCATAATGGAACTCATAAATAAAGACATAGGAGACTTGCAGACTTTGGATCCGACCCAGTTTGGCTTTGTCAAGGGCAGATCATGCCTTCTAAACCTGGTGGACTTGTTTGAAACAGTCACCAAGGCCATTGATGAGGGAAAGGCAGTCCACACAGCCTACCTCGACCTGGCAAAGGCTTTCGACACAATACCCCACTCAGGTATCATTGAAAAACTCATCAGCTTAAATGTAAACCCATACGTCACAAGATGGGTTGCAAATTGGCTAAGTGACAGAACCCACAGGGTCAGAGTTGCTGGCGCCATGTCAGACTCAAAGCCTGTCGCAAGTGGTGTCCCACAGGGCTCAGTCCTGGGCCCTCTCCTGTTCGGCATCTACTTTTCAGAAGTACAAGCAAACACAGGAGGATTATGGCTGACAAAATTTGCAGATGACTGCAAACTGGGCGCCATAGTTGAGAACACATCTGACACAGATATCCTTCAGAAGGGTCTTATAGAAACGGAAAACTGGTGCCAGAACCATGGCCTAAAGTTAAACGCCAAAAAATGCATAATCATACCCTTCGGGAAAAACAAGGTTACCCCTAGCTACCATACAGGCGGCAACCCACTAAGCACAGAAGAGGTTATCAGGGATCTGGGTACCCAGGTTGACAGTAACCTGTCATTTGATACTCACGTTGCCAAAGTAGCTAGAAAGACCTTCTACATTGCCCACCTGATCATGAAGGGATTCACATCTAGATCAAGGGAAGTCATTGTTCCCCTGTACTCATCACTCATCAGGCCAATGATTGAGTACAATGCCCCATTCGGAATGTATCTGACACGACACCTGCAGCAACTGGAAAGGCCCCAAAAGTTCCTCACCAAAAGGATAAAGGGTCTCAAAAATATGTCCTATGCTGCCCGACTGAAGGAACTTCAGCTCTACTCAGTCGCTTACCGTCTGCTCAGAGGTGACCTGTGCCTGACATACAAGGCCATGTCCAACCCAGAATTGATGAACATGCTTCACCTCAAAAAATCTAGATCCCTCAGAACTACAAGGGCGGGAGACTTAAACCTTGACACGGTTATTAATAGGACGTGCTGGAGGGACAGATTCATCACCCAGAGACTCCCTATGCTGTGGAACAAAATCCCGGTACATGTGAGGCAGAGCACCTCGCTGGCTTTGTTCAAGAGAAATCTTGACCAATGGATGGGAGATCGCAGATATACCCCAGGGATTATCTCAGTGTCACTGCTTGACAGAGGCACAGCAAAATAATGGGCATAGTATCCAAACTAAAGGGGTGGCGAAAGCCACAAAACTCTGGCTAGGCTTATAAATGCACTTGGGCAGATAGCCTAGTATGAACCTATGAACCTATGAACCTATAAGTCATTTACTCACAAAACATATTCATACCCAAATTTATCTCAGCACAGGCCTCAGTTTTAGTAATCAATCTCATTAAATGACTAAGAAAAACATTCACAAGTGGCGTTCTTTAAATGTGTGCAAACTGGTCAATACAAACACAAGCTATTAGCACATCATTTTATCTTTTATTTACCATCGCCACTAGTTACAACACAAAATGACAGCCAGCGGGGGGGGGTTCACAGCTGGGTTTCTGTGAAGATACAGAACAAGATTAATACATTAATAACCTCCTCCATCTTGTTATTGAAGCCTTGTTACTAAATATATCATTTATTTGTGTGTGTGTGTGTGTGTGTGTGTGTGTGTGTGCGTTTTAATTTATCAAATCCAAAAAGTAATCAATTTTCAGTCATAAACCATAAAGGTTCAATACACACACATGCGCACACACATGCACACACACACACACACACACACACGAACACACAAACACACACACACCTCAGCTCTCCCCAGTTTTTGGGGAACACATGTAATGTGTTCTCAAACTTTTGATCCATTCCTCCTAAATCTGGAAATTATTTTGCGTGAATAGCACCCACTAACAGTACCTTTTCCTTAAATATTTTCTTTTTGCCAGAATTCCCAGGTAAAAGTTGAAAGACATGAAATATACATACACACACACATTGTGCTAATGCAGCTATGTCCCACATTAGAGGAGTGGGCCACTTTTTCCCTTTTGTCAGGCTCCAACTTTAAAAAAAAAATGTTTATTGCACTCCTTTTGAAAAACTGTTTAAAATTATACAAATTAGTGCACTCAACAAACCAAATAAAATTCTCTGTCTATTAATAAAAAGGGTCTGTTGCCATGGATATGAACTTCACCACTACACCTGTTACCAGCTTGGTGGATATGGGCATCCTGAAGCAATGTAGAAAGTGGCTCATATTTACACACAACCAGTTAATTATTAAACAAACTGATATGGTATGTGACAGATGTATTTACACAATGTCACTGGAGCAAAAGCTCTCACATAAACCACTCCTAATGTCAATAAGGTTGTCAGTAGTACACACACTGCATCAATCACACATAATTCCAATAGACCCATATATGCCGAGGCATAGGATCATATGAGTTTACTAGGCTATTGGCCCTGAGGCCCTTATAAGCCTAGCCAAGAGTTTAGCCTGTGTTTAGACAAATCAGCACCCAATACCTCTGTCCAGCAGGGACATGGATGGAATCCCAGGGTATATTTTCTGTTTCTCATCCAGTTATCCAGGTTGTGCTTAAAAAGAGGTAAGGAGGTACTCTGCTTGATGTGGAGAGAAAGTCTATTTCTTAGATGAGGGAGTCTCTGGGACACAAATTTGTCCTGTCAACAAGTCTTGTTGATGTCACACACCAAGTTGAGGCTGTGCGTGTGGGTTATTTGAGTGGAGCTTGACTTGTGGATATGCAGCCCTAAGGTGGGGTCCATGATCGCCTTGTATGCCAGACAGAGGTCACCTCTGAGGAGTCTGTATGAAACTGAGTAGAGGGATAAGACTTTTAGCCTATCTGTGCAAGGTAGATGTTTGAGGCCCTGGATTCTCCTAGAGAGGAACCTCTATGGTCTCTCCAGCTGCTGCATGTGATACTGAAAGGTGCATTTTACTCCATAATGGGCCTTATATGAGAAGACTACAGGGGTGTTGTGACCTTCTTCTCCCTGGATGAGATACCCTTACTTATGAGGTGGGCCATGTAGAAGGCTTTGCGTACCACAGAAGCAACATGGTGGTCAAAGGTCAGGTTGCTATCAAAGTGGGTGCCCAAATCCCTCACGACTGATTGAGTGCTTAGGGTGTTGTTATTAATGTGATAATTTGTGGGGACATCAATCTCCCCAAAGGGGATGATGAAGCATTTTTTTTGTATTCAGCTTGAGGCCATGTTTCTGGCACCAGTCATTTGTCTGAGTGAGACCCTCTTGGAGGATGTCCACATCACTAGGGCAATTGATGACAGCACCCAGCTTGCAGTCATCTGCAAGCCTGGTTGGCCACAGCTCACTGGTTTTGGCCTGCACCTTAGAAAAGTATATCCCAAATAACAGGGTCCCTAAGACTGAACCCTGGGGTATGCCTCTTGTTATGGGGTCTACTGCTTGAGGTGGTTTCCTCTATTTTGGCTCTATCAGTGAGCCAGTTTGTTACACATCTGGTAACATATGAATTGATGCCTAGTTGAGAGAGAGTATCTATTATGCCCGAGTGGGGAATAGTGTCAAAGGCTTTGGCCAGGTCAAGGTAGGCGGTGGGTACTATCTTCCCCTCGTCCTTGGCTTTGGTGACTGTCTCAAAGAAGTCGACCAAATTTAGCAGACACAACCTCCCCTTGATGAAGACAAACTGTGTAGGATCAAGTGCTTGGAGCTTCCAATATCCTTGTTAATGAGGTCCATGACAATCCGTTCTATGGCCTTGCAGATCAGGCTAGCAAGGTTGATGGGTCTATAATTTCCTGGATTGGTGGATGCTCCACCTTTGTGTAAAAAGATGACAGTGGCTGTCCTCAACTCAGCTGGACACAGCCAGTACTCAGGCTTTGGTTGAATCGGGTGCCTAATGGTGCTGCAAGTTCCTGGTGGAGTAAATGTAGGAGGCAGCCTGGAATGCTATTGGGTCCCATGGAGGCTGTATTTTTTGCCTTTGAGAGAGCAGTGATGACCTGTTCCCTAGATATAAGGGGAAGAGGGCAGGTACTGCGAATGTCCTGATTTACTAATGAGGGAACAGAGGGGTAATGTTTTTGCTAAATCTGTCAGCCAGCAAGTTTTCTATATCTATGGCATTTGTATATGTGGCATTTAAATGTAACTTACCTAAACCCCGAAGACCTCCTAGGTGAAGTACCCTTACACTCCCTCAGCCACCCTGAATGCGCTCTTTCAAAATAACACCCACATCAACCCATACAGCCACATCTCATGGAGCCTCTACTTCTAAACCCATATGGCAAGCCACCACAGAATCTAACATTCTGGTCAATGGAGGCCTCATTGTGAGATACACTGATGTCCCTCTCACCAGGCTGAGTAAAGAGAAAGTCATAGTCAGTTGCTTATCAGGGGCCAGGATCCACCACATTGGTAATGCACTCAGGTCGTTGGACCACAAGTACCAGTATGACTCAGTAATAATCCATGTGGGTGTAAATGACCTGAGATGTACCTCCCTAGACAGTATGAAGAGGGACATTGTGGAGCACTCAAAATGCGTGTCTCAGGCTGCTATGAGCATAGCATTAAGCACCATTTTACCTTCTCCTAGGATAATGCCACAGTATGAAGAAAAGATGACTGACTTTAATAACTGGTTTAGTTTCTGGTGTCATTCTATTGTGATGCAATATTTGTCAGCATAGAAGGATATGGTTAACAGACCATGCTGCTTTGCCAGGGATGGTCTGTACCTCTCCCATTCATAAAACGCCACTCAAACTTCTGTCATTACAATCCACCGGTATCAGTCAATAAGAAAATATCTACAGAAAAAAAGAGATTTGTAACTAATGAAGAGGCTGATACTAGTAAACAACGACACGTTTCAGTGTTTCATCTACAAATTCTCCCCTCCCTAACCCTAAAGCCCCAATTGATCCTTAAAGCTACATTCCTCTTCCCCTCCAATTCCAGATCACTCCCTAAACCTAAATTACCTTAGACCTCCTGCTCACCATGGCTCAGTAAACTGAAAATTCTCAACCGACTCCATAACCCTAATGTTCTTATCACTCCCTAAACCTAAAATCCCCTGTCTTCTCCCTATACTAAAAATATCCTTCACCCTCTGGTCCATGAGCTCTTAACATAAAATCCCCACCCCCAACACTAAAGTCCCGAACGTTCCATAAAATGTAAATTCCATGTCCCCTTCTAAACCTTAACATCTCTATTACGCATAAAACCTAAAATTCCTGTCCCTTCCACTCTCTGTTCCCACATCTATACCCAAAAGCACCTTCCCATCTCCCTTTCTCCACTTATCTGGTCCACAGCAAACACTTGCTTGCATCCATTTCCTAGGAAGCAAGCAGATGGTATGGCAGCTGTGATGCTGAACTTACATTCAGTTTTGAGCATGAGCAAATGATCAGATGGGTTTACAGCCAATGGAGTTCCTATCTGCATGTTTCTGACATTCAAGCAGATGGAACACCCACTACATGAGACTTAGATGGTGAATTACTTCATATGCTATGAACAAAGTGAAGAGAAATTGGACAGAATACAGAATGCCATTACCTTAGATTACAGTAACATCATATAAGGTTTTGCTACTATTATGAATTACTACTATTATGAAATTATTATGGAATGCTTGGTAATAGGTATGTTATGATAGGTGTGTTTTAGATCCAGCTTTACCAAGGAAGGCAATACAGAGAATAGTGGTAGTGAAGTGATAACATCTTGAACTTCTAAACAAAAGGGTCTAGACCAGAAAGATCTAGCATTTGGTCCCAAGGATCCTTCTGGTTTGAAAATTAGATACGTTATGAATAATAACCTTTCCTTTGGAGGTTGAATGACACTAGATTCTATGACTTGAGACAGAATTTTGTGTAAAATGTGAGGAAATAGAGGAATTTGGATCCCTGGGGGAGGAGGAATCCAATGGAAAGGAGGGTGGACTCCCAATGAAGTATTACATCCACTTTGGATTATGTTCAGACCCCAACTCTCTCTGAAACAATGTGATTCCAGTAAAGAGGATGGAGTGTCAGAAAGAGAAAGATTTCCAGAGCTGGGGATGTTGAACAGGCAGGTAATCATGCTGACTGAGAGGAATGTACTTTACTTTCAGAGACATTACCTACCACTCACTCTGCTAGTCTTGCCCCTTTTCTCACGAACTCCTTCAGGAATACCCACTCTTACCCCCTTATTCTTCTCTGTTTGGTCCCCACTCTCCCACACTAGTTCACTATATACTACCTCAGTCGCATAGCCTCCCTTCCCATACCACAGTCTCACCACTCATCTCACTAGACTTGCTCCGAGCTTAGCAGCTGATTCTATCCCACTCCATAGATCTGTGCAGAAACAAAACGAACAACCATTATACCAAGCTGCACATATCTCCTATATAGAGAACCTTATCCTCACACTGACTGATTGTCTTTCTTTCAACTACTGCTTCACCCTTAGGACGGTGTTGCCCCACGCCGTTTGCTCTGCTCACTTCGCTCCTCTACCCTACCCCCATTCCCACTCACCCCATAACACTTACATTTATAGTTACTAGCCACACCCACCAATCAACTCCTTTCCCTAATTAACCAATCTCATCTCACCTATAACACCCCATTACTATTTTACCTGACCACACCCTGTTCACTACACTCTCTCACACCATCCAACCATTACAGTTCAACAATGTACTCCTAGATACTCCCACTTCTCCAATTACCCCATACCATGTACTCCCCATACAACACCCATCTTCGTAAACCTTTACTATACCCATTAACCATACTTGCACTATTCACTCTCTCCTTCCTTATCTCCTACCACACAAAACTTTGTCTATACCCCACCAACAGGTCAGACCAACTCCCTTACCAGTGAAAAAAAGCTAATAAACTTTCCTATATCACCACATGACCTTATCTCCACCAAACCTTTTTCCTACTTATATAGTAAGCGTACAAACAAAAGTAACCCTCATTATTCCCAAAAACAAATCAAAATAACACTCAAACTAGCTAAACTCTATCTATACCTTCTCCAAAAACTCACTTGCTGTGGAGACATACACCCTAACCCAGGACCCAATACATCAACCAACTCAAACCTAAATCAACCAAATCCCATACATGCAAGGCCTACCTCATCTCTCCTCCTTTTAATATTGAACGTAAGAAGCATACTTAAAACTCAGGAACTTCATGCCCTTTTAGCTGTTCACAAACCTGAAATTGCTGTGTTAACTGGAACCTGGCTTAAACCAGAACACAGGAGAAAACAAAAAGTATATATATACCACTAAACCACGAAGGCGAAAATGGACTCTGCGCAGCAAGCTGTCGAGATAGATTAGGCAACGTACTTGTTTAACATGTATTCAGTTTATTAAAAAACCAACAACATTTTCGTCCTCCTATGTTGGAAGACTTCTTCAGAAAAATACAAACAGACAAATCCAAGCTCCTTTCAAAACTTTCCACTCAGAAATTCAAAAGTTTTCACCAATCAAATGAGTGAGCTAATAAAATGCATGTCAAGAATTAAAGGACCATGCATAGAGCTTGCTAAAACTCACCCAAAACGCACATTATCAGTGAGTAATAGGTAAGTAAATAAACACATGACACAATGTAAATATATATGTACATCTTAAATTAAAAATGTTAAATGTCAATAAACAATGACTAAAATGCAATAAAAACCACATAAACCTATACGCAATTAATATAGAAACGTACATGTTAATAATCTTCAAACCCAAAAATAAAACACATAGAGCATCGATACTCTATTTAAGTTTGAACATGTTGCAAGATAAACACACTGATAATAACCAAGTGTCTATAAGCCCCCACCCTATTACAAATAACTACAATGTTTGCGTAAAAAGACACAATCTAACTACATACCCGATATAAAAAGTGCTCAAAGGTAGTCAAGTACAACTGACCATGCAGTATAAACAACAAAACCTATACGCAGTTGATATAGGAGCATACATGTTAATGATCTTCGAACCCAAAAGTACATAGAGCATAGTGTGTCTATAAGCCTCCACCCTATTACAAATAACTGCAATGTTAGCATAACAAGACACGATCAAACTACATAACCGATATACTGAGTGCTCAAATGTGATCAAGTACAACTGACCATTTTGCTTATTAAATTATCTTACATTTATCTTATGTAGTTTGATCGTGTCTTATTATGCTAACATTGCAGTTATTTGTAATAGGGTGGAGGCTTATAGACACACTGTTACCATCAGCGTGTTTACCTTGTAACATTCTGAATTTTCCAACTTACACTTATAGACACATGGTTATTACCAGTGTGTTTATCCTGCAACATTCTGAATGTTCAAACTTAAATAGAGTATCGATGCTCTATGTGTTTTATTTTTGGGTTTGAAGATCATTAACATGTACGTTTCTATATTAATTGCGTATAGGTTTATGTGGTTTTTATTGCATTTTAGTCATTGTTTATTGACATTTAACATTTTTAATTTAAGATGTACATATATATATATTTACATTGTGTCATGTGTTTATTTACTTACCTATTACTCACTGATAATGTGCGTTTTGGGTGAGTTTTAGCAAGCTCTATGCATGGTCCTTTAATTCTTGACGTGCATTTTATTAGCTCACTCATTTGATTGGTGAAAACTTTTGAATTTCTGAGCGGAAAGTTTTAAAAGGAGCTTGGATTTGTCTGTTTGTATTTTTCTGAAGAAGTCTTCCAACATAGGAGGACGAAAACGTTGTTGTTTTTTTAATAAACTGAATACACGTTAAACAAGTACGTTGCCTTATCTATCTCGACAGCTTGCTGCGCAGAGTCCATTTTTGCCTTCATGGTTTAGTGGTATATATATACTTTTTGTTTTCTCCTGGTTTGTGCACTATGGCGACTGGATCTCCTAGCAGCCCTGTGAGTCCTAATCTTTTTGGTTTAACGAACAATTCAGACTCTCCTTCCCTCACTGATTTGTTGGGATTGCTCACACAACGTTTAGATACGTTAACTAACCGCTTGGACTTGGTGGATAAGAGGCTTATCGATGTAACAACTAACAATGTACATTTCAAGAATTCTAACTTGCAAAATGGACAAAACACCAAGCCTGGTACATGTGAACAGATGGGATTATGTTCTAATTCTGCATCTATCCCTCCAGGCCAAAATGTTTGTGAGACTGGACCCAGTCTTCAGCGTGAAAACAATGACAACCATGGTAATGACACTGGGCTTATTAGCGTTCCTTCATTATCAGCTTGGGTGAACAACACGGGTAATCTAGCTGCAGGATTTTGCCCGAACTTGGAACGACCGGTTCAAGTGCCTAATTTACTAGCGGTGAATATACAAGGTATTATGGACAAACTGAAACTTTTAGATTTTAAATTGTTAAAGTTGAAAAAACTGCAACTGGAAGTAATATATTTTAAACAATGTTTAACTGAGAAATTAGTGCCTAAAGGGCTGCGTTACTTTCAGTACCCGACAGGTTTCCTTCCTGACTCTCTGTTCCATAAAGAACTATTAAACCTGTTTAACCTTTCTGGTTTTTCTTTGATGGAATTAATGATTAAACATTATTCCATCCAAATTGAGAGCATTACGGTTGAAGTTAATGACCTTGACAATGACATTAGATCTAACGCAGACTTTGTGAGATATAAATTTGAATATGAGAGAGTGTTTACCAGCATTGACCAGCTTTTAGAAAAATTAAAGCTAAACAAAATTAAGAAATTAAACAGGGACCGTTTAGCTTACGCTAATGGGACAGCATATCCTAAGCCCCATTTATCCCAGGTTTGGCAAAATAACAACAATATGAACGAACTTGGTCAGATGAACTCGACTAACTCCATGGATAATTTAGGGGAAGTTAACATAGATTTAGACTCTAACGTAGTTCAACAAACTGAACCACTAAGGCGCAGTGAAAGACTTCAATCTGTTAACAACAATAACACCATGCAACGTCCTATTGTAGTAACTAACAACCATGTTGCCAATCAGGGTTTTCAGAAAGGAGCCTTAGCCAAGAATTCATCGAAACCACAACGGTCTCGGAACCAGGGGAACAGATCTTGGAACAACAGGAGGAAGAGATAACTGTTGTCCCCTCATTTCCACTGGATAGTCATGCTGTGAAACCATGTGTATTAAAGAATGCCAATGGTGACTTTTACATTTATAACTTTTCGACCATTACTATAGAAGCTGACTTGGTGGAACTTTTGGCAAAGGGTAACACCTTTGTACCCAGTAAAAACATGAATATTGCAAAAACTTTGCTGGACCTGAAATGTTTTGTGAGGAAACTGAATCTTACTTTTCTTTTGGGTAACCAGTACACATCTAGTGTCCCATTCAAACCATTAAGTACCTTTAATCCCCCATTACACCCTTTATTGCGTGTGTTTGAAGGAGTATATGAGCTTGACTTTAGGCACACTGCAGATAATCGAAGGCACACTGATTGCCATAGAACTAGTAATGTTTCTTCTGAACAGATTCAAGCTCTGAATTTTATTAGATCTTCTATGGTATGGTGTATAAAACCAGATAAAGGGGGTGGACTGGTTATTTTTGATAATGCAGATTACAACATCAGGATGGAAAGAGTTTTAAACAATCAGGCTTACCGTAAAGTATCATTAAATGAGTACAATGCAGCTTTATCCAGAGTTAAAAGTTATTTTAGAGACTTATTTATTGAGGCAAAAATAGATGTAGATACTTTCAACTTCATTAACATACCATTCCCCAAGTTACCTATTATGTTTGGTATCCCAAAAATTCACAAAGGCATCCAAAACCCCCCTATGAGACCACTTATTGATGCACGTGCTTCTTTAACATACCCTTGTGCTAAAGTGGTAGATTTTGTACTTCAAAAGTACATTAGAAAAATTCCACAAGTTTGTAAAGACTCGTGGTCATTTTTGGAAAGTCTAAATGACTTATGTATCGACCACGATCATGGCTTTTTGACCATTGACGTAGTCGATCTATATACTTCAATTCCTCATTTGGAAGCAGTGGAATGGGTGTCTTTAATGTTAGGTGAATTAAAAGCCTCAGCTAATGACATATATGTAGTCTCTGAAATAATTGACATCATATTGACTAATAATTTTTTTACATTTAAAGGTCAACACTTTTTGCAACAACGTGGGGTAGCCATGTGGGGCCAGTCTAGCTAACTTGTTCGTCGCCTATTGGGAAAAACAGTTTGTGTTTGATAAACCAGAAATTTCAAATCTACTTGTGTTTTACACCAGATTACTGGATGATATTTTTATCATTTTTAAAGGCGACAGCAGTGTACCTGACAAGCTCCTAGAATATTTTAACTCTACAACAACATTTCTTCGATTTACTCATAGTTTTAATTCTTCGAGTATTGACTACTTAGATGTTAAATTATTTAAAGATCCAGTATCTAACAGATTGTGTTCAAACATCTATAGGAAGCCAACTTATTGCAATTCATTTCTACACTATTCCAGTGCACAGCCTTACAAACAGAAACGCTCTATTGTTAAGGGACAATTAGTGAGAGCAGCCAGGATGTGTTCTGTTGAAACAGATTTTTTAGTGGAGTGCCAATTGTTAAAAAGTATGTTTGTGAGTAGGGGATATCCTAATCAACTTGTTCAAAAACTTACTATTGAAGTTATTAATAAACGTAAGTTAGGGTTATTTAAACCTATTTTAATTTCAACGTCACTCAATAAAGAAACATTGGACTTGACAATCGAAAGACAAGATGTTTCTGACATCACTAACAGTTCTACCATTGTTGTTAGGTTGCACACTGGAAACAGTCATTCTATTGTTAATTCAACTCTGACAAACCGGCATAAGTTGTCGTTTATTACATTTAATAAAGATAGTGAGCAAATAAAACAGTCACTGTTTAAGAATTGGTGCCTGCTACATAAAGACAACCTCTTGATGGAGAGAATTGGACCATTTCCACTTATTGTGTATAGGAGAGGTGCAAACCTTAAGAGCCTCTTGGAGAGTAAAAAACTTAAAACATATAACAGAATGTGTGGATCTTTTGCTTGTGGTTTTTGCAGTATGTGTAAATTTGTTAAAAACACCACCTTTTTTGAGGTAGAAGGTAAAAAATTTAAAATTATGTATAAACTTGATTGCAATTCCAAAAGTATTATTTATTTGGCTAAGTGTAACATTTGCGACTCTTTTTATGTGGGAAAGACTGATCGCAAATTCCGGGATAGAATTTATGGGCATACATACGCGATCACTAAAAATAAGGGTGATAATGCTTTAGCTAAGCACATTAGCATCAACCCTGATCACTCCTTTTATTTTTTGGCTATAGACCAACTGATGTTTGACAGCAGAGGGGGACCCACTTCAATACTACTTGAGTGCCGTGAATTAGAATGGCAACTGCTGTTGAATGCCTTTAGTTATCCTGGGTTAAATGACAACTGTAATATCACTTGCCTTTTGAAGCTTAAGAGTTGCTTGAGGTAACAAGTAACTCTAGATAATATAACATATATATTTTTTGACCTTCTTTGTTCATATAAAAGTTATAACCATATTTTATTTTATTTAATTTATGCAATATTAATGTAAGATCATTTAATAAGCAAAATGGTCAGTTGTACTTGATCACCTTTGAGCACTCAGTATACCGGTTATGTAGTTTGATCGTGTCTTGTTATGCTAACATTGCAGTTATTTGTAATAGGGTGGAGGCTTATAGACACACTGTTACCATCAGCGTGTTTACCTTGTAACATTCTGAATTTTCCAACTTAGAGTATCACTGCTCTATGTACTTTTGGGTTCGAAGATCATTAACATGTATGCTCCTATATCAACTGCGTATAGGTTTTGTTTTTTATACTGCATGGTCAGTTGTACTTGACTACCTTTGAGCACTTTTTATATCGGGTATGTAGTTAGATTGTGTCTTTTTACGCAAACATTGTAGTTATTTGTAATAGGGTGGGGGCTTATAGACACATGGTTATTACCAGTGTGTTTATCTTGCAACATTCTGAATGTTCAAACTTAAATAGAGTATCGATACTCTATGTGTTTTATTTTTGGGTTTGAAGATTATTAACATGTACGTTTCTATATTAATTGCAAATAGGTTTATGTGGTTTTTATTGCATTTTAGTCATTGTTTATTGACATTTAACATTTTTAATTTAAGATGTACATATATATATATTTACATTGTGTCATGTGTTTATTTACTTACCTATTACTCACTGATAATGTGCGTTTTGGGTGAGTTTTAGCAAGCTCTATGCATGGTCCTTTAATTCTTGATGTGCATTTTATTAGCTCACTCATTTGATTAGTGAAAACTTTTGAATTTCTGAGCGGAAAGTTTTAAAAGGAGCTTGGATTTGTCTGTTTGTATTTTTCTGAAGAAGTCTTCCAACATAGGAGGACGAAAACGTTGTTGGTTTTTTAATAAACTGAATACACGTTAAACAAGTACGTTGCCTAATTAAACCAGAACACCACAATAATGTGATTACTGCCCCTGGTTACAATATTATATGTAGAGACAGGTTAGGGAAAAAAGGTGGTGTTGTTGCAATACTATTCCAAAACCATCTCGATATAGAACAAATAGATTGTAACTCACATGATATCAAAAGGTGTATAGCTTATTCTTGCCAAATTAAAGCTAAACACCAACAAACACATTATTATTGTAGGTGGCTATATTCCTCCAGGCAATAATATTACTATATTGGAAACCTGCTAAACTGGATATCAACCGCTCTTTCTCAAGAAACCATTATATTAGGTGATTTTAATATTGACTGGTCTGAGTGTACCAACCACAATCCCTCTGCCTATATTAACCTTCATGGGTTCACCCAAATTATATCTCCCCCCACTAGAATTGACAAAGCAACCAAACGTGAGTCTGTCCTAGACTGGATTCTGTTATCTGACCCCACTCTCGTACATCAGTCAGGCTGTCTTCCAGACAGTCTCAGTGACCATCAAGCAACCTATCTAATTAGGAACAGATCCCACCAGATTAACCAACCCATCCTCAGAGAAGTGCACAACAAAAAGTCCCTCAAAGCCAACAATCTAATAAACGCACTAAAATACTGCAACTAGACCCCCCCCCTAAAACAACTATCCCTTGATGAAGCCGTGCAATACTTCAACTCAACCTTCCTAAACATCTTAAACCATCATGCACCCTCCCACACCATCAGAGTCAGATTTAACTATGCTCCATGGCTATCTAACGATACAAAGATTATAATGAAAGAAAGAGACAAAACCTGGCTGCAATACCGGAAATCCCAAACCACTACCTTTAGACAAAAATATCTGGAACTTCGCAATAAAGCCAAAAAGCAAATTAAACTTGACAAAACTAACTACTACAAAACCACACAGGAAAAATATGCTAACCACCCCCAAAAATTCTGGGCCATATCAAAGAGTTTACTACACCCAGGGAAACCCATTACCCCTACCCCTGTATTACCAAACAACCTGGAAGACACCACCACTCAATTTAACAACTACTTTATTAATACACTCCAAGCCCTTGCCAACACCCAAAAGAGTGCCAGAGGCCCCATTCCAACAACTACCCCTACTCACCCCAGTTCTCTAAACTTGGCCCCCAGCTTCTCTCTGCAGCCAGTTCCCACTAAGTTAATAGTCAAACTCTTCAAAAAATTTAAACCAACCAAACCAGTCGCTGACAACCTTCCAGCAGACTTCCTTCAATTAACTGCAGAGGCAATAGCCTATCCCGTATCTATACTTATAAATAGGTCTATTGCAGAATGTAAAGTCCCTGACACATGGAAAATATCACATATTATTCCACTCCACAAGGGAGGTACCTCCCTTGAACTGACAAACTATTACCCAATCGCAATTCTATCTCCACTGTCAAAAATATTAGAGAGAGTAGTTCACTCTCAACTAATGAATCACCTCCTAAAAGAAATCTACTATCTAATTCCCAGCATGGCTTTAGACCTTCCCATAGAACCACCACAGCATTACTCTCATTTACCAGCATAGTCAATTACCATAGGAACAAAGGATTATTTGTATCCTCCATATTCCTAGACCTATCTAAAGCATTTGATATGGTCAACCACCATATTCTCCTAGAAACTCTAACCTCCCTTAACATGAGCTCCTCCACTATATCATGGTTTAACTGCTATTTATCAGGCCGTCAACAAGCAGTCCTATGGCAAGACCAATTGTCCCCCCTATTACCAGTAGCCATAGGAGTCCCACAGGGTTCCATCCTTGGTCCTCTGCTGTTCTCCCTATTTACAAACCAAACAGCTTCCACCTCTCCCTCTGCCTCAATAGTGCAATAAGCAGACAACACCATTATCTGTGCCACCCTACTCTAAAGGAACTTCAAACCCTCACTCAAAATAACTTTACTTTAGTTGAAGCATGGTTCACTAACATTAAACTTTTATTTCATTAGCACATAAGCTCTAATACTTTCCTGACAAAATCCCAGTACTTCTGCAACTAATACAGCCCTACATACATGGCACCAAGATTAACTTAACAAAAGGTGTTGATGATCAACACTTAAATTGTTTTAATTGATTCTATCTTTCCCACTATATGTGACTAAAGCAGTTGTATGTCAACGTATGCAAATATAAAGCTCTTCTGTCACATTAATAATAAAATCACTGAAGTGCTATGCTCTTCTGTGTTTACACGAAAGTAAAGTCTGACCCACATTGAATGACCTGTAAGAGCAAACTGCCATGTAAAATACCTATTCCCAGTCGCATTTAATGAGATGTCTGATTTTGCATGTGTTGGTCGCATCAACAAACAAGAAAAATTTGTCTTACAAATATACTTGTAATATTTATATCATCCACAAGTGGTGCATACAACAATACTTGTTGTTTGGGCCAACCTGGGTACTGACTAGCAGGTTTTCCTTTATGCTAATTAAATGTACATCTGTTAGCCAAGAGATCACCAGAAAAAGGTCACCAAAAATTTGTAACTTTTCAAAATGTACCAGTATTTCTTAACAATTTGGTTTATCCCAAATGTATTGGTCTAAAAGCTAGTTATTGAATGAGTTGAAACCAGAGGAAACACACCGTGAATTGGACTGCTGATACCTGATAGCTCAACAATTGCTTATGTGGTACTTTTGAAATAGTAAGGTGTCTCAACTATTCCCTTTTAGGATAATCTGTTTGAGTAAAGTGATTGCACAGCTCTCCTACTTTGTTCTCAAAACCATATGGTTCACAACAGGTTATTTTTATTCTGACATACTGTGACTTTGGGACATTTTTGATAATGAGTTAGGGATGGCAACTTGAAGCTGCTAATAAAGTATTGCTTATAATAGGCTTCATATTTAAGGAAGTACACACTGAACCATTCACTAACTTAGTTACTGTAACATCCAGGATATCAATGATAATTCACTTTTGAATGCAAATGTTATCCAAAACATATTAATTAAATATTACACAAATTATTTTAACTGATTTAAGATCACCATCCTGTATAAGCCAACTATCACCTAAAAACATTCTCTTGATTTACATATGCTCTAAAAAACTATTGTATTCGGAATTCTAAACCAGCAATTAGTCACGGCCAAAGTAATACCCATGCAGTCCTTCCAACTGAATGTAATTCAGCCCAATAAAAACAATACTATGTTTCAGGACTACCTTGACCAAATCTAACAAGAACTGATTAAATGTATTAGAATAAATACTAGATTTTTTTCAACCAATCCTTAATAGCATGGGTACTTCCCTCATGAGGAATGCTAGTGCACAAAGACTAAACATTCAGTGTACACATGTGAAAAGCATTCCCTATGTGTATATCGTTCATAAGATTCACATTAATATTAAAATTCTGCAATTTATAGGTTCATAGGTTGTTTGCTAGGCTATCATCTATTACTTATTTATTTCATTTTCATTATCAGCTCGCTTTATGAAATATATAAAAAGGGACTCACACCACATTACAGCTCGACATTCTGTGAAAATCTGTGCGGTTGAGCGGTATTGCATGCGATCGTCTACTTGCATTGTGGTCAGAACAGAAAAAAGAGAAAGCAGTATTTTTGCTGAGAAAAAAAAATAAAGAGAGCACTGTAAGTTATGTACAGACCTGCACACAATATATGTAAAATGTGTGCTGGCAGTCTGCAAATGAGTGTAATCGTCTGCTTTGTGGGAAAAATTACACATCGTGTAAAATGTCTCTCATTGTGACTGTTTTTCTTCTGTAAGCACCAGTCTTTTGCTTTATGCAGCCTAGCCTGTACTGTGGTCAGAACAGGCAAAAATAAAATAAAAAAGCAGTATTTCTAAGTGTAAGAACATTTGCTGAAAAAATGTACTGACCTGGACAGCACATGTTTGACAGGGTTCAATACATGTAAAAAGTATGCTGGCAGTTTGCGATTGTGATATATCCGGAAAAAGCATGCATGATGAGAGAAACAGCCATTCTTGTTCGGGCAACGTATGTATATATATATATATATATATATATATATATATATATATATATATATATATATATACACACACACACACACACACACACACAGACTATATATATATTCTGTGTGTATATACAACAGTGGCTAAACGAAAACACTACTGCTATAACGAAAAGAAAAGCCTTCAACTCCAGGAAGGCTGTTTCTCTCAACCTGCATGCTTTTCCCTTTGTAGCTGCAATATGAATAAGAATGGAAAGACCATGAAAAGTGTTATAACAGCAGATAGTAGCTAATAAAAGTATTTTGCATACAAGTCGAAATAAAAGACAAAAAATAATAATTGCCTCCAACAACAGCATATAAAGGAAACGCTAAGATGTAGGCAGCACTGTGTGAAGCAGGGAACTCAAATGTTGAGTCTCTTATTCTGGAGGGAACAAAAGCAGGACTGGAATATAGGTTTGCACACCTTTTTGAAAGAAACTTAATGCTGTGGGTGGCATTCTGAGAACGTCGTGAGTGATGTCAAACAATGGGAGGAGATTTAATAAGTGATTGGCAGTGTTTGAGCTTCGGTCCGAGGTAGAAATGCCATTTCAGAAATGAGATAGTGCCCCTTTAAAACACACTAAAAGGTAATGTCTTTTGGCTTTTCCTGGTTAGGGGTCGCCACAGCAGAACTCCGGTCCACTAATGATTGACAGTGGATTTTTATGGTGTCGAGTTGCCTTCCCGACACCCAACCTTCAAAGAAGGCACACCCATTCATGCACGCACCTACCTGCATGTCTTTAACATCACTCGACCATGGGTAGGACATGCAGACTCTGCACAGAAGGTGCTCCAGCCGAGAATCGAACGGGAGAACCTTTTGCTGTGAGGCGACAACGCTAACCGCTGCACCACCACAGCTCCCTAAATTAAAACACATTAAGAAACAGTATTAAAAAACCTTAAATAATACATCAATCCATACATTTAATAAACAGGACACATTTCTTATAAAACCTATTCAAAATAAAAATGTAAGAACAATAAGAAGTATATAAATAATGAAGCAGTGTAATAAAATAAGTTCTCCAAATCTAAAAATCCTTAAAAAGGGTTCAGTATAACCACAATGTTTAGCAAATTTGCTTATCCACTCTGCTATTGAACATACTATTAAGTGTGCTTAAAATTGCTAAGATAATACTTAGCTGCTCTAAGTTTAAGTAGGGGGTTATAAATATATGTTCATTTAGGCCTGGAAATTTATTGGCCTCGAGGGTGATCTGCCACCACAATTCTCTATATTCAATACATTCTTCCCAAAGACCACCTCGACCATCTTTTTTAATCCTTTCCAAAACAAAAAAATAAATAAGAGGCATTTGTACATATTTGTTTATGTTTGTGTAGAGCATTGTTTTTTTTCTTTATCTGTAAGTCATACGTATGTTCATATATTCTTCTAAGCCTTCGCTCTGTCTTCCCTATGTATAATGCCTCACAAGATTGTCATTTCACCAAGTATATCAGGTCACTAGTTTCACAATTGTAGAAATCCCTTCCCTCTAGGGTTACCCTTCTACTATCTAACAACACTGTCAGTGTTGTAAACATAGATACATTGTTGGCAATGCCCACATTTGAAGGTCCCCTTTCGCTTTCTACACACGTGTTTCTTGATTAGTATCTGTTTCCAATTCCTGTACACTACCTTTAATTTTTCTTTTTGTAACTTAACTGAATCAGTAAAGGCCAAAAACTTATTCCATAATTTCTCTAACCATTTTGGAGCTCCCATTAATGCATAATTATAATTTTCACTTTTCACTTTGTTCAGCTTTTTCTCCTCGAGGAGATAAATACCCAGAATTGGTTTGAAGTCATTCGACCTCCTACCTGTCACTTCTTTTTCAATTTCATCAATTAACTGTTCAGGGTATTCTCTTATTCTGAACATATTATTTAACAGCTGTTCAGGGTATTCTCTTATTCTGAACATATTATTTAACATTTTTTTCTCTATTTCAAAATCTTCATTCTTAGACATCATTCTGCTGGACCTTACATATTGTCCTTTTAATATGTTTTTCTTGTAATGCACAGGGTGTGCACTTTCAAAGTGCAAATATGAATTAGAAAATGTACTTTTTCTATACACCCTTGAATTAAACATTAAATTGTCCATGTAAATTTCAACGTCTAAGTATTGCAACTTCTCCTGATCTATCTTGTATGTAAATTTAAGGAAATCTGTACTGTTATTTAAATAATAAATGAAATTGTCTATTTGGTCTCTCGGTCCTTTCTAGAAAATACATATGTCATCAAGAAATCTTTTGTAAAGTGTCCAAAGATTACTATATGTAGAGCTTGTAACCATTTTCTCTTCCCATGCCAGAACTAAATTAGCGTAGGTGGGTGCACAGGCAGCACCCATTGCAATGCCTTTCTTCTGGTGAAATAATTCCCCTTTAAAATATATAAAGTTGTACTTTAAAACTAACTCAATAAGTTCCATTACTACTGTGCACTCATCATGAGATAAACTTCCATCCTCAAATATCACTTCTAGATAGCTTAAACCTTCTCTATGGGGAATACTTAAAAACAAATCTATAACGTCAATGGTTAAAAAACAAATTTCATCGTCATATAAGTCTGGCTTTAAACATCTCTAAAAGTCCCACAAATCCCTTAGTAAGTTAGTTCTTTTTAACCAAAGTTTTTTAAGTTTAGTATCTATAAATTTGGCTAAAGGTAAAGTTTTTGACCCATCTGCTGAGACAATAGGTTTTAAAGGTGGATCCCTCCCATTCTTATGTACTTTCGGGATCCCAAAGATAGTGGGAATGTTTGGTTTATCCACTTTCAAACAGTTTAAGGTTTTTTGGTCTATTAGTTTGTCCATAAAAAGTCCTTCTAATACCATATCTATTCTCCGATAAGCTATGTTTATTTCGTTCCTTGATACTGTGGTATACTGATTAGGATCCCTTAAAATCTCATTCATCTTACCTTCATAATTAAACACATTCATAAGGACCATACCCCCACCTTTATCTGGTGAATTACTAAGCATTTACTATGCTTCAATACATTTTAATTTGATTTAGATAGTGATTGGTTAATTACTGTGTTGCAATTTTATTAACAACTATATACGAGTTACAGATTAATGCCAGCCCACATCTGATGAAGTGTGTTTCAAACGAAAATGTAATGAGAACGTTTATGGTTGATTTTTGTGTTTAATAAAAGACTTGAGAAGAATTCCAGGCTTTATTGTTTTGCCATGGAGGCTTCTTATTTGGTTTACATTTTCCTACATGCTTTTGGGAGACTTGATGTATTGTTTTGCAAATTTTAGCAGGGCCTGGATGTTTTTCTGTGTAAGAAAAGGCTTCCGTCTTGCAACCCTATCCCATAGGCAAGACATATGGAGAATATGGGAGATTGTTGTCACATGTAGAACACAACCAGTACTTCCCAGAAATTACTGCATCTCCTTCAGTGTTGCTGTAGGTCTCTTGGCAGCCTCCCTGACCAGTTTTCATCTTGGCTTTTCATCAATTTTGGAGGGATGTCCAGTTCTTTGCAACATCATTGTTATCCCACATTTTTCCACTTTCTGATGGCTGTCTTCATTGTGTTCCATGATATATCCAATGCTGTGGAAAATTCTTTGTACCCCTTTCCTGACTGATACCTTTCAACAATGAGATCCCTTTGATACTTTGTAATCCCTCTGCAAACCATGGCTTTTGCTGTAGCAGGCAACTGAGCTAATGTCAGGAAAATCCTACTAGGACAGTTGAACTTTATTTGGGGTTAATCAGAGTCTCTTTAATTGATGGCAGGTGTCTACCCAAGAAGACTGCAAAAGGTGCTTCAATAAAGTATTAGTTTAAGAGTGTGCACACTTATGCATCCAGCTTATTGCATGTTTTTTATTTTTTATATTTTTTCCCCTAACAGATTTGTTTGCTTTTCAATTGAATTGTACAGGTTACAGGTCACATTAAAGGTGGGAAAAGTTTTGAAAATATTTACTGTCATCTCATTTTTTTATATCACAAAAAACTGGCATTTTAACAGGGGTGTGTACATATATATATATATATATATGCATCTGGTGTAACAAATTGATTGGTGTACTGCACCATCAGACAGTGATGTTTATGCCACAAAAAGAATACCTAGGTATGGCCGTGTAACAGCTCCCTGTGACAAAGGTGGTACACTTCAGTTACACATCACTGGAAGATGTGTATGGAGGTACATGAAGAAGGGTGCATTGTACTCCGTTATTGGTGTGATGAAGGCTGTGAACTAAAGAGGTATTATGGCCTCTGATGTGGATGTCCTTCACATACTCAGTACTTGTGCTACATACACGGGAGTAGTCAGCACTGTGACCACATGCTGGTGGATCTTCCACTTACCATCTATCCCATGACATAGGTCATATACCTACTGGTATGATTACAGGATATGATGTCTACATTATACTTGGGCTGTGTGTTTGTTTTTCTGACTTAACAAATTCCCCTATGTTTGCTTGTCATTACAGGTGTTGTCATGGTCGCAACAGCAATCTTTGGCATGTGTTGATACTGTCTGTTTTATACTAATATCACAGTTAGAGTCAATGATTGCCCACAATCTGTAGTCCTTCAGTCAACTGTATGGACACAGGATGTATATGTCATCTGTGATGTCCATCACTTAAATAATGGACAGGAAAGAGCCTAGCAGACAGCCCCAATGTATGGACCAGATCACTGGACCTGAAATATAGGTCACTTCACACATTTCAACATAGTGAGATGCACTGGTCTACCCATTTGGTGATATAGCTGTTTATGGCCACATATGACAGTGTTGATTGAACACCTCAGTGTGGATTTGTGTCAAATGCCTTGAGCTGGTCAAGTTCCAGAAGATGATAGTGTTGTCATCATGCATGCCCTCGATGACCTCTTTGAGGACATCAAATGTAACAGACATGATGTAGCATTAACGACTCACACAGGTCTGTTGCATACAGCCGGGATATTACTAGTGTCCATTTAGAAGTGGTCCATGACATGTTGAACTATCTCACAGTTGAGGAGAGTCAGGGTGTGTCTATACATGCATGCATCAGGTGCTGTCCTCCCAACTCAGATGGATGCATGTTGATGTACCCTTCTATGGGAACATAGTCCATGCAGAGGGTGTGTTGAAGTCTGTATTCAACTGTATCAGGAAGGTGTATATGCTGAGTCATGCCACAGGCTATCTGTGATGTTGTCACAGCCCACTGATTCCATGTGATAGGCCTGGATGAAGGTATGACAATGCATACTGGCTATCCTGATCTGGCCTTTGGTTTGAACACAATTCCCTACACAGGTATCACTGAGAAACTCTCCCAGTTGGGGAGTAACCCTTACATCACTAGATGGGTAACCAATTGGCTCACCGACGGGACTCATATTGTGAAAGTTGGTGAATCAACCTGCATCAGTAGAGCTGTCACCACTGGCAAACCCCAGTGATCTGTGTTTGGCCCTTTACTGTTTGGTCTCAATTTCTTGACAGTTCAGGCTAATATATATGGCCTTTGGCTTACCAAGTTTACTGATTCTTGTATACTGGATGCAATCACTAAGTCTGCCAATGATGATGACATACTAAAGAAGGAGGTAACACAGACAAATGATTGGTGACAAAGCCACACAATCTACAGATAAATGTAGAAATGTGCTTTATGTTGTCCTTTTGAAAAGTGGAAGCCCATGTTAATTACAGCATTGACAACAGTCCTGCTATGCTGAAACCCAGTGACACAGGCACCAAAAATACATGCAGATAGCAATCAGAACATTGACTACCAAGTGTCCACACTGGTACTGAAAGCCTATGTTGTGAACATCATAAGTCAAGCCATCATATTTAGATCTTTGGATTGTATGACAGCACTTTACTCAAACCTCATCAGAATACTAATAGAGTATAATGCTCTATTTTGCATGTACCTCACCAGACACATGCATCAGCTAGACAGACCACAGGGCTTTCTCATCACGAAAAAACAGGGCTTACAAACCATGCCATGATGTATGTGGATAGACTGAAAGCCATGACACTTTAATCTGTATTGTATAGGATGAAGTGACTTCTGCCTGGCCTCCAGGCCAGTCTCTGGCCCTCCCCTGGTGGGAATAGTGCATATCCACAAATCACATATTCCAGATGTCATCAGCAGTGTCTGTTATGGAAAATATGGTAATAACAGTGCCCCACATGCTGCTGTAAAAGGCTTTCTGTAATGTCAAGAAAGAGTGCACACACACACACTCGACTGCAGTGAAAATAGAACCTCTACCTATGTAAGTATACAGACTACAACACTCAGTACTTTATGCAAGTGCCATAGCACACGCCTGATGCTAACAACAGTATCCCACATGCTGGTGTAAAAGTCTCTCTGCAATGTCAAGCAAGAGCGCACACACACACACATACACATACACACTTGACTGCAGTGAAAATAGAACCTCTACCTATGTAAGTATACAGACTACAAAACTCAGTACTTTATGCAAGTGCCATAGCACAAGTCTGACTTGGAGTGTCTCAGACAACACTTTATAGCTGATGCTAACAACAGTATCCCACATGCTGGTGTAAAAGGCTCTCTGCAATGTCAAGCAAGAGCACAAATGCACACACATACACCAAGTTGAGTGCAGTGAAAACAGAGCCACTAACTATCTAGACTACAGAACTCAGTATTTTAATCAAGTGCCACAGCACAAGTCTAACTCGTACAAAACTGCAAGTCAACTTATAGTGGATGACATCAGCAGGCCTGCATGAAATGGATGTGTAGGCATGTGCAAGTCTCAAAATACTGTCAATCCATGGCATTGAAGCAGTAACTATAGGATACACAATTCTGCTCTTCTGTCTAGACACATGCACACACATACACAAGCGCTCACACACGCACACACACACACACTCTCTCTCTCACTCACACACACACACACACACACACACACACACACACACACACACACACGACTGCAGTGAGAACAAAACCTCTAAGTACACAGACTACAAAACTCAATACTTTATGCAAGTGCCATGGCACAAGTCTGACTCATACAAGACTGCAAGTCAAATTATAGTGGATGACATCAGTAGGCCACATGGGAGAGAAGCTATTGGGAGACCTGCAGCAAATGGGCATGTAGGCATGTGCAAGCATCAAAATACTGCCAATCCGTAGCATTGGCACAACACTTCCAAGATGACTGTACACTGAGTAACAGCTTGTTTCTAGTTCTCCCATTGTGAAAACAGAAACTCAGCAGAGAAGTCCAGTAGGTTTCAGTGACTGGCTGGTAGGTGCACTGACTGAGTGTTGGGAATAAAGAAATACAGAGGACCTGGAAAATCAGCTACAAAAAGTGAGGAAGGAACACTGACTGGGGAAAGTTCTGCAGCTGTTCAACAAGAAGCAATGTAACCTTCAGACATGACTTCCAATAACCTACAGTAAGATACAAGACAGCTGCATACAGACCTGCTTAAAATAAACAAAACACTGATGGAGCTTATCAACACAAACAGAAGGCTGGAAAAATGGAAGGATCTTTAAACAGATATTCAGATGACATGATAAAGCTGCAAAAATCAGAGGTCGAAATGAAGTAAAAGGCTGCCTGAATATGAGACTGGTCAAGAAGATATGTTTAAAAAAAATAATAGAATTAGAGGACACAGCACATAGAGACCTGAGATTTTCAGCAATGCCAGAGAAGCTGGAAGGAACAGACTGCATTCATTTTATGAAAGTATGGATGAGCAACTGAACTGGTATTCCACAGCAGGAGTTGTTAGTTGAAAGGAAACATTGTGTGTATGCTCCAAGCATAGCTATAAGAATGCAACCTAGACTTTTAAGAGTAAAGTTGCAATCCTACCAGCATAAGGACTTGATTCTGACAAAACTGTGGTAGAAGGACAAAATTGTAAAAGTGGTAAAGTGGGAGACAGCAGAGTGTTTGTGGAGAAAGATGACTCATTGTACATCAGGCAGAAGAGGAGTAAATTCATTCCATTATACAGGGAATTTTTGAGACGCAGGTGTGAGATGCAAACTGCTGTATCCAGCTATCTTTAAGGTATTCTTCTCTGGAGGGACAAAATCATTTTTTGATGAAGTGCATACTAAGAAGGAAATACAGATGTTTGTACAAGAAAAAGTGAGCGGTGAGACAGGAAAGACTGCTTCTCATTCTTCTGGTAGGGAAAACCACAGACAGACTGCACCTGTGAAACCTTTTCCAGTGTTTCAACAGAAAATGTTGGAGAGAAGGAAGGGAGTACAAGAGTTGACTAGAAGAACTGAAAGTATACTGGAAATGAAGCGGAGACAGAATTTGGGCAATGTAAGAGAAAAGTAATAGAACCAGTGACTCAATGTGGGATTACAATGCAATAATTATGTTTGTGAAATATGACAGAACAAGAAAATCTGGTAATATTGGACTTCTTCATAATTTCTTGGATTTGTGGTGGGCTCTACAGTATATGCCCTACTTCATGTCATTAATGTTCAGAAAAATGCTTTGGGCAGGGGAAGAGAGGGGAGAAAGCTAACTAAATTAAGAAAACACTTTCGTTTCTTAATACTACTGTATTTGTGGTGTATGATTTCCTTTGCATGCTATTTGTAAGAGTAATGGGGATTGTAAACAGGTGATTTTGTTTTTCTTTTTTTCCCCTCTTCTCTCTTTCTTCTTATACAGTTTTCATAAATATAGGCAATGTAAGCCTGGTTTAAAAGGCATGACACAGTTAAAAAATAATGTGCTTTTTTTCATTCTTGCAAGGGGAAATGACTGTATTAAGGAGTTTAGATTGATTAGTTTTTAAAGAGAGCAAGTAAATGAAAAAGAATATTGAATATTATGAGGCTTTTTTTCAAGCAAATCCATATATACTTAGTAGCAATTCTGCAGCTGGTCTTCAGGTTTCCATGGAAACAATCTAATAAAGAGAAACTGACTGGCTGGCTGGTTTTCATGTCTCCATGGAGACAATCTGATAAAGAGAAACTGGAGACAGTCTGGTGGAAGGGAATTGGTTGAGGGACAAGAAAAAAAAAACAAAATATTGGCTAGGACATAATGTTCTCTGAAAGCTATCAGGGCTATTCCAGCTGATAATGCTTTAAAGATAAGACAAAATCAATTAGACTTGAAGTAAAGTTTTTATCTTTTGATATGTAATGGGGATGCTAATATAAAGAGGTGCTTTTGTTTTCTTCTTTTTCTCCCTTTTTCATGGTTCAATTTTAAGAAATATATTCCCTGCAATGTAAAAAAAGAGGGAGAGAGGCGAAGTGGGGGAGAGAGAAAAGGTCTGGTTAGGAGAGTATGAAAAAAGAAAAATCCCATGCTTGTATAAGGAAATGACTGGGCTAACAGCCTAGACATTATCCAGTAGCCAGTTTATTACAAAGCATGTAATTGAAAAAGACTATTCAATATTATAAGGCTTTTGTTCTGGCAAACAAGGTACCCTTGGGAGTTTTGTGTCTGGTTTGCACATCACTAGAAGACAATTTGATAAAGAGAAATGGCTTGGAGAAAATGTTTGCTGAAAGAATAAGTGTTTTCTCAGCTGGTAGAGCTATAAACATAAACAAAATCAAATAGCACAGGCTGTACCATGCATCTTAGCATGACTATCCTATCTTTTTGGTTAAATGTAGCCTATCTGTGTGGCGATCAACTTAGAACTTTTGTTCTTAAGAAGCAAAAACATCAATATTTGAAGATGTACATAGTTTTGTGGGTTATTTTTCAGTTAATATGTTTTAGGGGGGTTGGGAGTTGTTTGTTCTGCTTCAGGGCTTTCAAAAAAACAAAAAGTTATGTAAGATGTGGCATAGGCTCAAACAGATATAACAAGAAACAACTGTATAAAATTACAACCTGCAGAACAGTATACTCATGTAACATAAAAGTTGGAACTACACATTTAACAAAAAAGTAGTTGTATATAAAAGATTGTAATAATAACCACATAAAAATGATGCTTTCTGTAATGTCTTTCAATCTGAATGGTCTTACAGATCAATATAAAAAAGAACAAGTAGTGAACTATATTAAAATATGTAGAGTGCAAAAAGTTATGCTACAGCAGACACACATGGAAAGAACTGGTCATGTGAATTTGATAAACAAAGGTTTTCATGATGGTTATTCAGTGGAATATCTGGGGCAAAGGAAAAGATGAGTACTTACATTAATTGCAAGAGGAGTTCCAATAATGACAGAAGAGGGAAAAAAGATAATAATGGAAGATATACAGTACTAAGAGGCTACGGGCAAGGGAGGAGGATTACACTGGCATGCATTCTACCTAAAACTGCTATAATGGAGCTTAAGAAAATTCTGGGAGAAATAATCAGCTTTCAGCAAGGAATATTACTTACAGGTGGAGACTGGAATTTGGTTTACAACACTGAAGATGTGTCTGGTGGGCCTAGAAGGGAAAATATAACAAAGAAGGGTAGATCTTTGAAGAAATTTATGAAAATGTTTGGCATGGAAAATGTAAATTCAATACTAGGAGCTTGGAGTGAATTTGCATATTATTCTCCAAGACACAAAAACTGGGCTAGGTCAGATAGAATTTATATCTCACAGAAACATGTGCATTTAATTGAAGGTCTTGAAATGCACCCAATAACTATTTCAGATCATGTGCCAATAATAACTAAAAAATGCAAGATAATGAAATAAAAAAGTGTGACACTGTTGCTTTCCCACATATCAGCTGAAAAGAGAGGAATTTAAGGAATGGGTTTTAGAATTAATTCAGATGCTACTAGAGAAGATGCAAATTTCTTCGGAAAATATAGCTAGGGAGTGGGATAAAATTAAAGTGGAGTTCAAAACTAGCGTGGAAATAAAGGAAAGAGATATATGGCTAAGAAGTAACAAGAATTATTTAGAAGGACTAACAAATGTTAAAGTATTGCAAAAAAGGGGGGATTTCTCAGAACAAGGAAAGGACCAACTGCAGAATGCTAAAAAGAAAACAAGTGATTACCTTGATAACATGCACAAGTTTAGAAAGATTGTTGTTAAGCAAATGTTTTCTGATAATAATTCCAGAGCACAACATTTTTTAGCACTACTCAGGAAACAGAAAGTAGAAAGGGTTGTTACCAAGATTGGAGAGCTTATAACAAGGAATATAACAAGAAACTCTGTACAAGTATTAGAAATATTTTGAAAATTTTATGAATGTGTGTATAAAGCAGAGAAATGGGGAAATCAAGAAAAGGCACAAATGGAAATGTTTATGGAAGAATTAAATATGCCAAGGTTAGAGGTAGATGAGGCTCAATTACTAACAGTTAGAACAAGAAGAGATGACATAAAAATGGCTATGTATAACCAATCTACAGAAAAGTCCCCTGGACTAAATGGTATTCCTGAGAAGTTTGGCAGCTAGGAGGGAAAAAACTGATAAAGATCTGGAAGGATTTGTTTAACTGTATTTTAAGAGGAGGAGAAAGTACAGTTGTGTACACTTACCATAAATGTAGATGTTCGAGTGTATTCACTGTTGCAGTCATTACATTTGGGTTATCTGCTTGCAGGTAGCCCTCAGTCAGCCTGATTAACAAAGTCTTGGGTCCTGCGTCGGTTACTGTCCCTTCTTCCATGACATCAGGTCATCAGGGGTATAAAGCATGCAGCCAAGTCCATTACATTAGTTTTTCTTGCCCCATATGTCAGGTGCCCCCCTAATGGGAAGCAATTAAATATAAAAGTACAAGGATATACCTCCAACAAAAAGCAAATGCACCAAAAAGGCTTTTAAGCATAGTAAAGGAAAGTAGAAGTATAGCCAAAAGAAGTTAGGGGGCAGGAGGGAGGGTAACCAGGACTGCAACAGTGAATACACTTGAACATCTACATTTATGGTAAGTGTACACAACTGTACTATGTTCTTTGCTTTTCACTGTTGCAGTCATTACATTTGGGTAGATTCCCAAAGCTATGGTTGGGAGGAGGAATTTAGATAGCATTAGGGCCAGCTATAAGGCGCTGCAAGACTGCAGTGACAAAGTCTGCTCTGGATTTAAAGAAAATTGGCAAATGATAATGCTTGGTGAAAGTATTACAGAACTTCAGGTAGCAGTTTCTAGGATGTCTCTGGTAGGGACGCCTCTGAGAAAGGCTGCAGAGGTAGATGCAGTCCTGGTGGAGTGAGGTATGATCCCCTGGGGGATAGGTTTTTCATGGTGCTTATAGCAGAAATTAATGCAATGGCTTATCCATTTAGAAATGGTTTGCTCTGAAATAGCCTTCCCCTCTGCCCCTGCAGCAAATGCCACCAGCAGTTGTTCAGATTTCCTTTGAGGTTTAGTATTGTCCAAGTAGAATCTAAGTTGTCTGTGCACATCTAAGGAATGCAGTATCCATTCCCCTTTATTCTGTGGATTGGGAAAGAAGGTTGGCAAATGAATGGACTGATTAAGAGCCACACTGGATACCACCTTGGGCATGAAGGATGGATTGGTTCTGAGGGACACCCTGTCCACATGAAAGATGATGAAAGGCTCCACTGCCAAAAGGGCCTGTAATTCAGATACCCTTCTAGCTGAAGTGATTGCTAAAAGGAAAACTGTTTTCCAAGAAAGAAGTTTTAATTCTGCAGTAGCAGCTGGCTCAAAAGGAGGTAGAGTGGGTTTCTCCAAAACAAAGTTAAGGTTCCAGGCTGGGGTTGGAGCTCTCCTGGGTGGTCTCAAATTTTTGGCTCCTCTGAGAAACTGCTTGAGCAGTGGATGAGAGAAGAGGGGAGGTTCTGTGTTATAATGAGCTGAAATGGCTGAGGCGTGGATTTTAATGGAGGAAAAAGACAGGCCCTTGTGAAGCACCTCAGTTAAGTATTGTAAAATCTGAGGTAAACTGGGTGCTGCTGTGCTCATCCCTTGAGATTGGTTCCAGGCACAGAATCTTTTCCATTTTTCATCATAAGATTTTCTAGTACTAGGCCTTCTTGCTTCTAAAAATGATATCCATCACAGGTTTGCTGAGGAATGGTAAAGGAGAGATTAAGTAATTAGCTAGGCTGCAAGGTACAGTGTTAGAAGCTGAGGGTGCAGAATTTGGTTCTCCTGCTGAGACAGCAGGGAAGGAGTCTGAGGCAGGTGCCATGGAGATAACCATGACACACTGCGCAGGAGGGGGTACCAGTGCTGGCGCGGCCAGTCTGAAGCAATCAAAATCATCCTTGGCTTGTCCTGTTTGATTTTTAGTAGTACTTTGGAGAGCAGAGGCAGTGGGGGCAAGGCATAGACTGATAGATTTTTCCAACTGAAGGACAGAGCATCCACTTTCCAGGCTTGTTTGTGGGGAGTCCTTGTGAAAAATTTGTCCAATTGGCAGTTCTGGGGAGAGGCAAACAGGTCTATATCTGGGCTCCCCTATTTGCTTGTTAACATGTTGAAAATCTTTGGTTCCAGTTTCCACTCGTGTGGGTCCATGAGGTTTCTGCTTAGTCTGTCTGCCAGTGTATTTAATTTTCCTGGCAGGAATTGAGCTTGTAGGTGCACTTGGTAGCTCAAGGCTGTGTTCCACAATGCCATGGCTAGTCTGCAGAGGGGGTATGAATGTGTACCCCCCTGCTTGTTTATGTACCACATAACAGTGGTGTTGTCCATCCTTACCATTAGTTGTCCTGGAAGAATGTGGTCCTTGAAGGCTGTCAGAGCATTCTGTACAGCTAACATTTCTTTTAGATTGATATGCAGGTGCATTTTACTTGGGTTCCATTCGCCCTGAATGCACTTCCCTGCCAGGTGAGCCCCCCATGCATAGTCTGATGCGTCTGTTGTTAGGGTTTGGGCAGCAGGGGGTGGTGTGAAAGGTAGTCCCTTGTTTTGGTGGCAGGCCTCTCCCCACCAAAGGAACTCTAGGCATGGGCAAGGTATGATAGGAATCATTGTTTCTAGGTCTTGAGAATGTTGCCACCATAGGCTTTTTAGATACCACTGTAGTTTCCTCATATGCAGTCTTGCATATGGAATTAGAAGAATGCAGGAAGCCATGAACCCCAAGGCATGCAGTATTTGTCTTGCAGATAGCAGGGTTTTTGTGGCCACTTGTTTGAAGTAGGTTGTCAAATTAATTTGTTTCTCTGGCGGGAGGTAAGCCATCTGGGAAGTTGAATTCAAGCTTGCTTCCAGGAATATAATTTGTTGACAGAGTACCAGGTGTGATTTCTTTTCATTTATGGTGTACCCCATACAAGTTAGAACCCTTTGTACAAAGGCCAGATGATTCAAAAGTGTGTCCTGGCTTTCTGCCTGAATTAGACAATCTTTTAGGTATAGGTATATTTGGATATTTCTTTGCCTGCAAAATGCAATAACTGGAGCTAGGCACTTTGTGAATACCCTGGGTGCAGTAGATAAGCCAAAGGGCAGTGCAGAAAATTGACAGTGTGTGTAGCCTGCTTTGGAATGTAGGTATCTTCTGCAAGATTCCCTGACTAGGATGTACAGGTATGTTCTTTTAAATCTAGTGTTGCCAAAGAGGCATCTTTGCCTAGCATAGGAAGTAATTGGTGAAGAGTCAGCATCTTGAATTTTGGAATATCCAAAAAGATGTTAGGAGTAGACAGGTTCAGGATAGGACACCATGAATTGTCTTTTCTGGGTACCAGGAAATGTCTTGAGTAGAAACCTTGTCCCGTTTCCTCTTTTTGGTACCAGTTGAATAGCCCCCATGCTTAAGAGAGAAAGTACTTGTTTTTGAGCCTCTGCCCACTGATTTGGGGGTAGGTCCGTTGCTGGCAACATGTGGAAGTGAAATCTGTATCCCTGGGACACTATATTTAAAACCCATTTGTCCTGGGTAATGAGTTCCCAATTCTTTGCATGAAGAGCAATCTTTCCCCCCAAAGGGGCAGTCAGTTGATAAGTGCTTGGAAATTTAAAAAATAAGTAATTGAGACAGTTTGCCATAGGGAGAGTCTTATTATTCCCAAATTTGAAACCTGGGGTTTTTGCTGTGTCTGGGTTTGGCTTGAGAAGACCTGGAAGGGGCTGGAAAGGACCAATTCTTAGAGGGCCAGTGCCTACTAAATCTAGGAGGCTGAACTTGTAAAAAATCTTTAGCAGTTTGCATAGATTTAGCTTTATCTTCCATCTTTTTAAGAACTTCCTCAGCCTTGTTGCCAAACAGGCGGTTCTGATTTAAAGGAGCATCCAACAATTTAGCTTTAGCGTGATCAGGCAAAGATTGCTCCTTAAGCCAAGCATGCCATCTGACCATAGACCTAGTAACAGAAGCCCTGCAAGAGGCCTCTAATGAATCAAAACCACATTGCAAAGTATGTTTTCCAAGTTGTTCAGCAGAATGCATTAAATCCTGTAATTCTTTATTTTCCACATAGTCAGGAATCAACATCGTTTTCTGTTTAAGCAGTCCAATAACATGTTGCTGATACTTTAACACATGAAGCTGGCAGTTTAAAGCCCTAATGGCCAAGGTTGCAGAAGTGTAAGCCTTCTTACCCCATCTATCCAGCGCCCTGGAGTCTCTATCAGAAGGGGTAGGATTTTTAGCAATAGAAGCCTTAATGCCCTTGGGCCCCTGTGAAATAGTCTCTGGATCTGCAATAGGATTTTTAAAAAGGAACTTGTGGGACTCAGGGACCCTGTAGTATCTGTCAGGTTTTCTGGGAGCAGGAGGCAGGGAATCGGGGGCCTAACTAGATTCCGATAAAGCATCATCAACAATGTCTAGTACAGGAGGAATAGCTAAAGGCCTATGCTGAAGTAGGAGAAGGAAATCCCTAAGCCTCTTTATTGAATCAGAAAAATCCTGGCTTTCCCAGTGGAAATGCTCCCTTAGAGTATGTAAGGTTTCCCCAAAAGAAAAATCCTCAGAAGGGGAAGCAGAGGGAATGGAGTCCTCTGCATCAGAATCTTCATAAGTAGATAAGGGCAAATCCAGATCATAAGAAGAATCAGAAAAAACAGAATCCTGATCAGAAGATTCATAATCAACTTCAGTCCTAGGCCTCTTAGAAGGGGGGGTTGGCTACACTTGATTAGAGTTATTAGGTCTTCAACCATTCTTATCATTTTTTTTTTTTAGGTATAGAGGCCTGAGCATGTGGCCTGGGCATCGGTTTTTTAGGCATGGATTGAGATTTAGGCCTAAGTAAAGGAGGCGTCGGTTTAATATGCAAGTCCGTAGGCCTGAATACACCCTCAGAAGCTGGTGCCTGCACAGCGGCTCCGGACTCATCCAAGGTAGAGACATCCGCGGGATCCATAGTTGCAGCATACGGGACTCTGAATGGGTCTTAGTAGAGGCCTGCGAATCAGAAGTAGCGGGTATCAGGGGCTGCAAAAGTGCCTCACTGAGTACCGGCAAACTGGCGACTGGCTTAGGAGAAGCATCGTCGGCAGTTTTGGACCTCGGCGGCCTGTCTCTGTCTTTATCTTTGTGTTTTTTCGGAATCCCGGTAGTCAGATGGCTAACCGACAACATTTCTGGATAATTAAACCGAGAACCGAAATATTTAGAGGCGAAAATATACCGACGACGGATAGTGCGCTGATCAAATAAAGCACAAAACCGACAGCAAGGTACATCGTAGTCAGGGCCTAGGCAAGGAATACAGTATGAATGAAAATCTTTATGAGGTATTTGCTTTCCACAAGTAATGCAATTATTAACTTTTACTGACATCGGTAAGGAGCAAGAAAAAGTTTCCCCAACAGGGTATTTAGTTTTAGTTGAAGACTTCGGTTCTGAAACTTGAAAACAAAAATTTCAGGAGTCGGCTAACTGGCACTTGCGAACTGCTTCTGCTTCGGGCACCGCACAGCAAGAAAGACTGATGTAATGGCGTCGGCTGCATGTTTTATACCCCTGACGACCTGACGTCATGGAAGAAGGGACAGCAACCGACGCAGGACCCAAGACTTTGTTAATCAGGCCGACTGAGGGCTACCTGCAAGTAGACAACCCAAATGTAATGACTGCAACAGTGAAACACGAAGAACATCTACCAGCATCCTGGAAGAAGGTGGTGGTAATGGTAATACCTAAAGAAGATAAAGATCCATCGGATCCAGGTCCATATAGGCCCATTTCAATACTAAACCATGATTATAAAGTCTTTATGTCTATAATGGCTAAAAGAATGGCAAAGGTGATACCACAACTGATAGATATGGATCAGTGTGGTTTTTCTGGAGGGCAGGCAAACATTTAACAATACTAACAGAACATTGATCATCTAGATGGAAGTACAATGTAAGAAAATACCACTGTTATTGGTGGGTCTTGATGCAGAGAAAGCATCTGACAGAGTAGAATGGGACTTCATGAGCAGGGCAATGGAAACATTTGTGATCCCTGATACAATTATAAAGTTAATTAGGAGTATATATGAGGGACTGGGGGTGAAAATTAACATGGGGGCATGCTCTCTGATAACTTCTGCTTGAGTAGAGGAACCAGGCAGGGTTGTCCACTTTTCTCTTTGTTGTCTGCATTATATTTAGAACCATTAGCAAAGAAAATAAGGGAGTCAAAAATTCAAGGATATAATTGGTATGGTAGTCAAGAAAAGCTGGCTCTGTTTACAGACAATATTATTTTATACATGACAAAACCAGAAAAGGTTGTTACAGTGTTGCGGAACATTTTAAGACACTTTTAAATCTTCTCAGGATACCAAACTAATGAAGCTAAAACAAAGGCAATAGCAGTAAATTATGTACTCACACACAAATTGGTCCAACAATATCCATATTTATAGGGACATAATAAAATGAAGTATTTAGGAGTATGGATTAGCATTGACTCTGTTATGGCAGCTAAGGATATGTGGGAAGAGACTAAACAGAAGATAATACAAAAACTGAGAAACTGGAAGTTTTGTTATATGGATAGGGATACTAAGACACAAACAATTAAAATGTTTTTAGTCCCTTTAGTCTTATAAACAGGTCAGGCATATTTTTATCAACCAGAGGAGACGTTGTGGATAGCAATTAAAAAAGAGTTGAAGGACGTTATCTGGGAAGGGAAGACAGCAAGTGTCAAGTGGGATAAGTTGATTCTTCCAATAGAACAAGGCGGATTAGGATTACTCGATTTGAGGGGGTATTTTAGAGCAACACAGTTACGGGTCTTATACATAGCACAAGCAGAAAAAAAGAAGTTATGTACTCACCATAACGTTCCATCTGAGTAGATACTTCATTTGTCTGCAACCTGTGGAACCTGTGGGTGCCGGATCCGACCTCGGATCCGATCCGGCAGCTTTCCAAGCTCCAAGATCTGAACTCCTAGCTCCTCCCCCTACCCATAATCCTCTACTACCAACCACATTACCTCAGATCTTTTTTTTTGCCTCACCAACTTGAGACAGAAACCAACTCCGAATGATCAGAAAAATTCCTGACAGGTTCGGGGGGTGGCAGGGGGGGTCGGTGGCAGACAAATGAAGTATCTACTCAGATGGAACGTTATGGTGAGTACATAACTTCTTTATCTGAAGTAGTTACTTCATTTGATCTGCAACCTGTGGGACAGATTCCCCAGCTAACCTACAAGAACCTGGGTGGTCCTTACGGAAGGATATTCCGAAGCACCGCGGAGCCAAAAGAAGCCCTACTCCTGGAAATCATATCCAGTTTGTAATGAGAAATGAACGTATGGGATGAGGACCAGGTAGCTGCTGAACAAATATCGTCTACTGGAACCCTAGACCAAAAGGCTGTTGAGGTAGCTACAGATCTTGTGGAATGAGCACGGACGCCAACCGGAGCTGGCTTACCAGATGAAGTGTATCCCAGCATAATGCACTGACAGATCCAATTTGCTACAGTCACTTTAGCAATTGCCTTGCCCATGGCTGACTTTGCATAAGAAACAAACAACTGGTCCGACTTGCGAAATTCTCTAGTCCTGTGCAAGTAAAAATGCAGTTGTCTGTGTACATCCAATTTGTGCAACGTGTATTCACCTTTGTTGTGAAAATTTGGGAATAATACAGGAAGATTTATTGACTGATTAATATTTGATTCTGTAGCCACCTTAGGCAAGAAAGACGGATTAGTCCTGAGGGACACTCTATCCTTGTGAAAGATAAGGTACGGAGGTTTAATACACAGAGCTTGTAATTCTGAAACCCTCTTGGCTGAAGTAATAGCCACCAAGAAAGCCGTTTTCCAAGATAAGAACTTCAACGGAACCGAGGCCGCAGGCTCAAAAGGTGGTCTTGTCAAGGCTTGCAAGACCAGAGTGAGATCCCAAGGGGGAACCACAGTCTTAACAGGTGGTTTCAAAAGAAAAACGCCTCTTAAGAAGGTTTTGCACAACTTTGTAGATGCTAAGGAGCCTATGCCGTCCCCCACATGAAAATGGGAGATGGCCGCCAACTGCACCTTGACTGTAGAGGCACTTGCTCCCTGCCTAAAAAGCAGGGAAAGGAAGTCCAGAATAGTCAGAATAGGGACAGTAAATGGGTCCAAGTCTTTGTCTTTGGCCCAGATGGAAAAACTTTTCCATTTACTGTTGTAAAGTTTTCTGGTAGACGGTTTATGAGCCGCCACCAGAATGGCCTTAACGGGGGAAGAGATACCAGGAGTCCTAGCCATTAATTGAACTGGATCAACCAAGCAGCAAGTTTGAGAATGACCAGGTTTGGGGTATGGCATCTCGCTGGATGCGAGATTAGGTCTGGACTGGGATCCAGAATCCATGGAGGAGCCACACTGTGAAACCGCAGAAAGGGGAACCAGATCTGTCGAGGCCAGAATGGGGCTATGAGGATAACTCTGCTCCCCAACCGACAGGCTTTCTGGATGAATTTCATCATGAGTGGGAGGGGGGATAAGCATAAAGGAGTCCGGGAGGCCAAGCATGGACTAGAGCATCTCTGGGGGGAACTATCGCAAAGTACTTGTTGCATTTTGTGTTTAAAGGAGAAGCGAAAAGATTGCAGCGAGGCTGACCCCATTTGTGGAAGATCTGCTTCGCAACAGATGGATTCAGAGACCACTCGTATGGAGTGAGGAGCACTCGACTTAGCTTGTCCGCTAATATGTTGGACCGTCCCGGAATGTGCATTGCTATCAGAAAGCGGTTAGTGGAAATCACCCATTCCCACACTCTCATGGCTTCTCAACACAGGGGATAAGATCTGGTCCCTCCTTGTTTGTTTATATACCAGACTAAGACCACGAAAAAAGAAGAAAGCCAACCGGATCAGGAGACAACTGAATTACAAACCAGTCCAGCAACCAAGTCCAATAAATCACCAGTAATGAACGCTTTATTAATCTACGTTTTCGTCCAACAAATGACTTCATCAGATACAACATACTTAATCACAAGTCCCTTTTTATACATAATTAGTAAAATCCTGTCCAATCATGTCAAACTTTTATTTTAAAATGAACAAATGAATTGCAACCTTCCATTGTGCCTTTCTGAATAAACATTCTTTCATAAAACTTTAAAAAGTATTAAAATACCAATGTTTAAATAACCTTAATAAAAGTGTCCCTAAAATGTTTTAAAAACTCATTTACTCCTTTATTGTGTTTATATTAAATTGGAAATCATGAGCAATTAAATTTATGTATTAAATATGTTTTGGTACTTAGAATTTCATTGTACTCCACTTTTAAAAGTATGTGGTGCCATCTACTGGTCTTTTTTATTATGGCAAATATATTTTATATCTTTGTTACTTTTAACTTTAGTAGTGGTAAGATGGAAATATATTCATTTAAACCAGGGGTTTTGTTTGCCTCCAGGGCTAATTGCCACCATAATTCTCTGTAGGCAATGTTTTCTTCCCAAGGACCACCTCTCATGTCTACTTTCACTTGGTCCAAAACAAAGAATCTGAATTCATATTCCTTGCATGCTTGTGAGTGTCTAAATAGTGCATTGGTTTCTTTACTTTTCCTAATGTCGTAAATATGTTCATAGATCCTCTTTTTTAAGGATCTTTCGGTCTTACCTACATAGTAGGATGAACATTTGTTACAAATTACTAAATAGACAAAGCCTCTAGACTCACAATTAAAATAGCCTTTACTGTATAACCATTAATCCCTGCTATCTAGATAAATTTTCTCCTGATTTGTTATAAACTCACATTGTCTACATTTTCCACATTTGTAAGTACCTACCTTGTCTGAGTTAGCCCTATCCCCCAATTTTTTGTTTCTAATATTCCCTGTTTCTAAGGTGTTTTTTATATTTATAGAATTTTTGTACACTACCTTTGGATTGAGTTCTGAGAGACCCTCTATGTCTGAGAGAGTTTTAAACTTTACCCATTCCATATATACCAGACTACTGACATGTTATCCGTCTGGATTGCAATAGTCCCTAGGGGAAGAAGGTCATGGAGAGCTTGCAACACCAAAAGCACCGCCCTCATCTCTAGGACATTGATATGCAATGCGGTCTCTAGGGAAGTCCACGTGCCTTGAACGGATCTGCCTGAACAATGCCCCCCCCACCCGAGGCGAGAAGCGTCCGTGGTCAACGTGGCTTTGACCAGGGGAATCGCAAAGGGCCTCCCTTCTCTGAGTTCCTGTGCCTGTAACCACCACAGAAGGGAGTCCCTGCACACCCTGCTCAGGGGTATTGGCATGCATAACGGGTGGATCGACAGGGACCATTGGACTTGAAGGGTCCATTGTAATATGCACATTCGCAGATGGGCATGAAGAGAGAGACCGATCGCTGCTGACACAGACCCCAGTGCCCTCAGGACTAACTCCGCCGGAGGAGCAGGGCTCCGAAGAAGGGCTAACACTTGATACGACAAGCTGTTCAGCCTGACTGACATTAGAACAACTTGGGAGATTCGTGTATCTAACCTGGCCCCTATGAATTCTAGGGCTTGAGTGGGGCACAGGCAGGATTTCTGCTCATTCAATGAGATGCCTAGGTTGTGGGCCAGAGACAGAGCATAATCTCTCGCCACACAGAGCTGATGCCTGTTGGTTGCGGTGAGGAGCCAGTCGTCTAGGTAAGGGAAGACCTGAATGCCCTGGAGTCTCAGGTGGGTTGCAACCACTGCCATGACCTTGGTGAACACTCTGGGGGCTGAGGTGAGGCTGAATGGAAGAACCCTGAATTGATAATGACTGGCTCCGAGCCGGAAGCGGAGGAACCTCTTGGATCGTCTGTCCATTAAGATGTGGTAATACGCATCCTTGAGGTCTAACGAGCACATCCAGTCGTTCTCCCGCAAAAGGGGGAGAATTGATTGGAGAGTGACCATCCGGAACTTTTCCTTGGGTATGAACAGGTTCAGAGTGGAAAGGTCTAAGATAGGTCTGAGGTCCCCCGTTTTCTTTGGCACCAAAAAGAACCTGGAGTAATAACCCAATCTGGACTGATCTGGGGGGACGGGCTGGATGGCTCTTTTTCTTAGCAGCTTTGAAATCTCCAAAGCCGCTGCCTCCCTCTGATCAGGTGAGACATCGGGGAGACGTCTGGGTTTGGGGGGAAGGTTTATGAATGGAATGGAGTATCCTCTGGATATGATCCGGAGCACCCATCGATCTGTTGTAAGGGACTCCCAGTTTGACAGGTGCTCCGACAACCGCCCCCCGACTGCCTCCAGAGAGGGACAGTTGGGCAAGCCCTCAGGGCTGTTGCGCGGGTCTGTCCGAGAAAGGTTCTCTAGACCCGAAATTACACGGCACCCCTCTGCCTCTGGGCCGGCGTCCACCTTGTCCTCCTCTGCCTCTAGAGGACGAGTGGTCCGCAGCAGGATGGGATTGCTGAGACTTACGGAACCACAGCTTCTTTTGTCCCCTCTGATTCCTGGAGAAGGATCTTTGGGGATTAGAGAAGTGGACTCCGACGGTAGACAGCGTCTTCCCGTCCTTTTCGCTTTGGACCAGCGTGTCGCGAACAGTTTTGCCAAACAAGGCAGAACCGTCAAAAGGGGCGTTTGCGAAGGACGCCTTGAAGGGATCCGTGAAGTCGCACAGATGGAGCCAGGAGAGACGTCGCAAGACGACCCCGGCTCCGCTAGCTTTAGCGGCTCCCTCCATTGCATGGGAGAGAAGCCACATAGATGTATTGGAGATGGATTTTAGAGTGGCCATTCGAGTCTCAAAAACCTTCTTGTCTGGGACCGACATGGACTCCGGGGGGGCTGCAGCGTATTCCTTAATCAAGTCTCGCTGTAGCCTAATAGTATCTGCCATATAGTTCAGCACCCTTATGGAAAAGGTCACTGAAGCAAACATCCGCTTCCCAATCCGGTCAAGCACTCGAGATTCCTTATCCGGCAGGTGAACCGAAGAACTCTCCTGCGCGAGTTCTTTCTTGGTGGCCGCCGCCACCAACATAGCATCAACGGGGGTTCCTTTGGCCCAAGATGGTCTATCTGTGGGTGGGCTGAGGACCTTATCGGGGCGCCTAGGGATTGGCTCCACGGTGTCGGGCTCCTTCCAAGCCCTGGTGGTAATTAAGTCCACCATGGGGTTGGCCGGAGGGGACACCCAGGAGGTAGATGGGCCTGCCTCAAAGGCCTCCAGGAACATGGACTCATCAAGGGAGGGCTTTTGGGTTGACCACCCCCCCTGATATGCAACATTTCCATGATGTCTCCAAAGGAGACATCTTCAGGGGGTGACCTTGGGGAACCCTCCGTATCATCTAAGTCTGTGTCTGTGGTAACGGACTCGGGGGAGTCCAGGTGCCTCCTTTTGCACCGATGTTTCCGAGGGACCTCCTCGGTGGGACTGTCCGAACAGGGCTCGTCCACAGGTTGTTGTTCCTCCACGGGAACTAGCTGGAGGGCTTGGGCAGGCTGTCCCGATGGATGGATGATGGAAGACAGACCCTCATACAGTGGGGGTACGGGTGGATCCGAAGCCCGGGTTGGGGATCTGGAGGACCTCGACAGTACCCTCTCCACTACCTCAAAAGCCGAAGGAGAGCCACTCTCGCCAGCCTCTGAGAGCAATCTCCTCAGATCTGAGGAAGGGATCGGGGTCGGCGCCGATGCAGTCGGCGCCGAGGCAGAGGTGTGCTCTGACGCCAACAGCGCCGAAGACACAGCAACTCCCTCGGATCCGATGCTCAGCCCTCGGCCCCGAGAGCTTGGGTCCGACAAGCTCGAAGGTATAGTCGGCGTCGAAGAGACCACAGCTATCGGCGCCGACAATTCCCCGGGTCCGAAAGGGCCTGGATCCGATGACTCCGAGACCCAAAAACGAGTCGGAGAAGGAGTGATCGGGGCAAATATGGGACCCGCACTCCCCCCCCAGAGGGGGGGGGAGGCAAGAGCATCCCCATCTGCATTTGGGTCTGCAAGAACCGACGCATCATCCGATCCATATCCACTTCGGAGATGCTTCAGGTCGACCTGGATGAAGTAGTAGAGGTGGGCCGGGGGGGGCGCCTCAAAGATCTCGAGGGAGACCTATCCTCCTCCTCCGGCTCTGGCGTAAAACAGGGCGAACGGCGCCGAGAGGAGGGGGATCCGGAGACCCTCGAGGGAGACTTAAGCAGTTTCACTGGTGGAGCCAAAGGATGAGATTCGGCCCGCCTTTTGTGGGACTTATGTCCTTCCTTATCCTTGTGCCTCTTCTCTCTAAGGGAAGAGGCACTAGTTTCCCCAGAGCTCAAACCCGATGAGGGAGGTTGAGTCCCGGGTAGAGCTAAGGGGATAGACGGCGCCGAAGCTGCCGAAGCAGCTGGAGCCCGAACGGGAGAGGAAGAAAAAGCCGACTCCTGGGGGAGCTTTCCCGCCAGGATCAGCTTGTTCTTCCTATCCCAAAGTGCCCGGGGATTAAAGGCCGCGCAGATCTGGCAGGCCTCTGACAAATGGGCTGCCCCCAGGCACAAAACGCACTGAGTGTGGCCATCAGCTGGGGAAAGCTTGTGGCCACACTCAGTACATTTAGAAAAAATGGCCTTAGGCCCTTCAGACATTATTCACACACACACCCAAACACTAGGAGGGGGAGGGGAGTGAAGCTAAGCTAGTAATTAAATTAACAAAAAAGGGACCAAAACTAGCACAAGAAGTAGAAAAAGGGACTAACACACACACGACAACTTTGTTTGAAAAAAGTTGGTTTAAAACCAGCAATGATCTCACCCAGCCAGAAGCTCTTCACAGGGAAGCTTCTTTAGCCACGGCAAAAAACGATCTGAGGCAATGTGGTTGGTAGTAGGGGATTATGGGTAGGGGAGAGGAGCTAGGAGCTCGGATCTTGGAGCTTGGAAAGCTGTCGGATCCGACACCCACAGGTTCCACAGGTTGCAGATCAAATGAAGTAACTACTTCAGATCTATAATTCAAATTGGAAAGGAATGATGATGGTACAGGGAGAAAGATCAAAAAATAAGGAGAGATTGGGATTTTGGTCTCTTAAGAAGAACAACAAAAATTATATAGAGTATTATATTCATAAAACAGCAAGGAGTATTCTAAGAACTAAACCAGCACAAGACTAGAGAAAAAAAGTTTTGCTGATAGGGATGCCTGTGGTTAGGGATACAGATAACAGGCAAGAGGGGGGCTGGAATTTATTTGGGGAAAACTGGCAAAGGAACCAAATAACTAGAAAGGGCAAGGTAATAGAATGGGAAGGGGCCAATAATCTATTTGGACTGCAGGTTAGAGATTGCCTTACCTATCAAGGATTGATATCACAGTACAGGCAAAGAGAAAGAAATAGGGGGTTCCTAAATGAAATACCAGCACTGGTAGAGTTTTTAACAGAATCTAGAACAGAAGCTGCCATTTAAAAAGGAATAAATAGTAGAACATATAAATTATTGCATGATAATTATAAGAATCAATCAGGGGAGGCCAGAAAGGATTGGAAGAGAGATTGGATAAGCAATGCATAAAGTGACAATGGGGGTATATGTATATCTCCCAAATATGCAAAAGTGTTTAGAGGATTTAGGATATTTGCCTGTAAGTGTTTACATAGGTATTTTTAGACTCCAAAGAATTTTTTCTCAGGTGGATAGCAAATGTTTGAAGTGTGATAGGCAAGAAAGAGGTGGCTGAGAACATATATTTGGGAGTGCAGTGAGCTGGTGGACTTTAGGGATTCCCTGCAGACCACTATGTTGGAGATGCTGGGTGAGTGGATTGGATTGAGTGGGGCGATGATTTTTTTGAGCTATAATACAGAATCAGGATTGCCTAGACATAGTACAACCTTGATGAGTCTAATTATAGTGGCAGCCAAAAAAGTAATTACTAGAAAATGGAAATCAAAGTCTAGACCATCTTTACTAGAAGCAGTGAATATAGTAACAGAGATAAAATAACTGGAATTGGGATCTTTAGAAAAGGGAAGGAGCAAACTACATAGGAAAGAATGGCAATTGTGGGAACAATATATGCAGAAAAGAAATGAGGTTTAAGAGGCAGGATTTGAATGAGCCATATAATGCTTATCTGACAATGAGTGGATAGACTGTAAGTGACGCATAATGTTTGCAACTACAGTTGTTTCAATGGTGTCTGTGATGTATACTGTTTGTAACTAAAGTGGTGTCAGTGTTGTTTGTTTTTCATATATATAAATGCAAGATTGCCTATGTCATACGTGATAATTTAATAAAGATGTTTACTGAAAAACAATCCACGGCATTATAGCAGTAACTGTAGGATAAACAATTCTGGTCTTCTGTCTAGACACACACAAAAACACACCCACCCAGTTGACTGCAGTGAGAACAGAACCCCTACCTAAGGGCACAGACTACAGAACTGAGTACTTTATGCAGTGCCACTGCACAAGTCTGACTCATACGAGACTGCAAGATAACTTATAGTGGATGACATCAGCAGGTCATGTGGGAGAGAAGCTATTGGGAGGCCTGCATGAAATGGATGTGTAGACATGTGCAAGTATCAAAATACCGCCAATCCATGGCATTGGAGCAGTAACTGTAGGATGCACAATTCTGGCCTTCTGTCTAGACACACACACACACACACACACACACACACACACAGTTTACTGCAGTGACAACAGAACCCCTACCTAAGTACACAGACTACAGAATTCAGTACTTTTTGCAAGCACCATGGCATAAGTTTGACTTTTACAACACTACAGGTCAAGCTTACAGTGGATGAAATCAGCAGGCATTGTTGGAGAAAAGATGTTGGGATGCCTACATAGGTTCATAGGAGGTTTCTAACCTAATGGCTCTAGGGTGTTTAAAAGCCTAGCTGTGTAAAAACACATATACCCTTATTCAGCATAGTTAGATGGTCGTTGTTAGCAGAACAATTTTGTCAGCAGCACAGACTGGCCCTGTTCATGAGGGACATAGGTGTCACCCCGGGGTGAATTTACAATCAGCCATCTAGATTTCAAGGTTGTGCTTGAATAGGTTCATTGAGGAGCACTGCTTCACATGCAGTGGAAGCCTATTACAGAGAAGTGTTAATCACTAGGAGATATATCTGTCTCCTGAGCATGTTCTGTTTATGTCACAGGCTAGGTTGAGATCCCTAGAGCAAGTTATTCATGTCCCATTTGACTTGCAGATGTCTAGCATTTCCAGTAGGGCATGGTCTGAGTCTACTCTGTAGACCAGGCATAGGTCACCTCTCACCAACCTGCATGATACTGACTATAGTAACAGTCTTTTCATGTATGTTAAGTTTTGGAGGCCCTGGATTCTCCCAGTCAGAAACCTCTGCGTTTTCTCCAGTTGCTGCAGGTGTCTGGTGAGGTACAGCCAGAAGGGAGCATTGTACTCAATTAGTGGTCTGAAAAGGGTAGAGTACAGAAGGGCTATGACCTCCCTAGTCTTGGATGTGATGGCCTTATTTATGAGGTGTGCAATGTAGAATGTGTGTCCCATCACTACGGACACATAGTGATTTAAGTGTAGATTGCTATCAACATGTGTTCCCAAGTCTCACAACATGGTGTTTGAGCTTAGAGGGGTGCTAATTATGTCATACTTAGCAGGGGTACTTCATTTCCAAAGGGGACAACGACACACTGTTTGCTTTAAGGTTAAGTTCATGAGTTTGGCACCAATCATTTCTCTGTGTCATCCTCTTCTGTAATATGTTACCATCACTAGGAGATCTTTGCCTGGGCTTCAGAGAAATAGTTTCCAAACAGTTGAGGGCCCAGCACAGATCCATGTGGTATTCCACTGGTAAGTGGTCTACTGGGGGAGGTGCAGTCCACAACTTTGACAGTGTATGTTCTGTCAGTGAGCCATTTGGCTGTCTAGTAATGTATGAGTTAATTCCCATATGGGAGATTTTCTCCATGATACATGAATGTGGGATAGTGTCAGAGGTCTTGGATAACTCATCAAAGGTGGTATGTCCTGTTATATCCAGGTCTTTGAGGTCAGTATCAAAGAATTCCACTATGTTTAATAAGCAAGATCTACCCTTGACAGAACCAACATGGGTTGACTTAAGTGTGTTGAAGATCACCCATGCCCCTGTGGACAAGGACCATGTTGATTCCTTCCCTAGCCTTGCAGATAAAGCTTTACAGGCTTATGGGTCAATAGTTCTAGTTATGCATGTTACCAGATTGATGTGCATTGCACATCACACAACACTGGATATTAATTGCTGTAGTTTAGGTGATATATGTGTGGAAAAAGTACTGAGACACCAGGGTTGCAGTGCTTGGGGGGAGGCAACATATGGCTGTATTGTAAATATGTGACATATTGTTAGATAGGGTCTTCAGTTTGTTATTATGTTTCCACATGTAATTTCATGTCATATACAAGAAATGGACAGTAAACCGCAATAATACATAACAATATTTACTTTTCTATAGCTCTGTGAGCAGTGGGTTTGCCCAATGGTTGGCAAAGTGTTCGCACATGCGAGATACACATGTACACTATTACTCATGTTTGCGCGTAGCTAAGCAATGTGCAAACATGAGCCTCATTGCTAAAGTCTGAGAGTATCGAGTGTATGAAAGACACCTGCTGTTTAACAGACTCTGTGGAAGCAGATGTAAATGCACTGACACATTTCTTTTTGAGCCCAGATGATACTGGGTTCGAATCCAGCTGTATCTAATACTTTCAAATACTTTTAAATAAATATCGATAAGGGAATGACAAGCATTCTTTATAGTACATGTGTGTTGGCATAGCACAGTGGGTTTAAGCAGCATTACATGGAGGTAACCTCAATATTTTGCCACAGCTCACAATTGCTGTGCATTGGTGAGCGAAGCACACCTCCAGACAAACACAGAGCCCAAAAAGAGAAGGGATCCAGTGCTTTTTCTGCTACTTATGTGTGTTGTGTGTGATTCTATTTTTTGACCAAATCAAAGTGGTGAAAATCTGGTAGATGGGAAAGTGGTGAAATGGGGAGCAAGCAGGGGAAAGAACAAAGGGAAAGCAGTATAGGAATGTGCAGGAGGGAAGTAGGAAAGAATAAGAAGTTATGTACCTACCATAACGTTCCATGTTAGTTGTCTTCTTCTCGTCTTTTCTTGCTGGATGGGTTTGGAGCAGATACTCGGCTCCGACTCGGCCTATACTATAGCTCGACAGCTATTTTTACCAGCTTGAGGCAGCCCTATATCCCACAATACCATGCGCTAACTCCCCAGATCTAGTTGGCAGCTAACACATAGTATAGTTTTATTGTTACCAAAAAATAAACCTTTATACAAAGATATGGTCTTCCTGCTGGTAATACTCATGATACGGATAACCCTGTATAACTATGTATCATGAAAGAGAAGGACTCAGAGACCTTCAAGTCTGTCCAGGCTAGGGGGCAGGAGGGAGGGCCTTAAGAAGGCGAGAAGAAGACAACTAACATGGAACGTTATGGTAGGTACATAACTTCTTAATGTTAAGTTGTCATTCTCGCCTTCATTCTTGCTGGATGGAACAGCGTCCCTAGCACCTTGGTCCTGGGTGGCTCAACGGAACAGACTCCTGAGTACAGTGGAACCAAAGTCATCTCTATTTCTGGAGGCTATATCAAGTTTGTAATGGGTAATAAAAGTATGTTGAGAAGCCCATGTAGCTGCTGCACAAATGGCATCTAATGGTAACCTTGCTTGAAAGGCTGTCGAGGTTGATAGTGCCCTGGTTGAATGAGCCTTAGGTCTAGAAGGGAGTTGTTTGTGTCTCAACTCATAGACAAAGGTAATGATGGATGCTAACTATCTGGAAAGAGTTACCTTTGATACCGGAAGTCCGTTCTTTCCTTCAGCATAAGAGAGGAAGAGCTGTTCTGATTTTCTGAATTGTTTTGTCCTGTCTAGATAATACCGCAGTTGACTTTGAACATCCAGGGAATGTAGTTTCTGTTCAGCCCTGTTTGAATAATTTGGGAAGAAAACAGGCAAGTCAATAGTGTGGTTCAGATTTGATTCAGACGAGACTTTTGGTAGGCAGGAAGGATTCGTTCTGAGAGCTACCCTGTCTTTATGAAAAACCAAATAAGGGGGACGGACAGACAAGGCCTGAAGTTCCGACACCCTTCTGGCAGATGTTATAGACACCAAAAACAGAGTTTTCCAAGAGAGAAGCTTGAGGGAACAAGAAGCTGCAGGCTCAAAGGGAGGGAGAATTAATGAAGTTAACACTAAATTTAGATCCCATTGTGGAGGAGGATCCTTAATGGGAGGTCTGAGCAAGAAGATGCCCTTGAGGAAAGCTTTACAGAGCTTATGTGACACAATATTGGTTTCCGAGAGCCCTACATGAAAATTGGCAATGGCCGCTAGTTGTACTCTGATAGTGGCTGACGACGACCCTGAATGAAAAAGCTCCACTAGAAAATCTAGAACTTTATGAATTGGTGCATTAAAAGGATCTAAGGACCTAGCTTCTGCCCAGAACGAAAAACACTTCCATTTATTCGCATAAGTCTTCCTAGTATTGGACTTATGGGAGGCAAGAATGATATCACGGACAGGAACAGAAATAAAGGGAAGCCTGGCTAAGGTTGGAAGTGGAGCAACCAAGCTGTGAGGTTGAGGGAGTGAAGAGACTGGTGCAGCTTGCCCGTCAGATGGGTCAAAAGGTCTGGAAATGGTTCCAGATGCCAGGGCTGTTCCAGTAGATGACGGTGCAGGAACGGAAACCATACTTGTCGAGGCCAGTACGAGGTAATGAGGATCATTTTGGATCTCAATGCGTTTGCTTTCTGAATTAATTGCGGAATCAACAGAAAGGGGGGAAAGGTGTATAGAAGACCCCGAGGCCAATCGTGGACAAGAGCGTCTCTGGGGGGATGGCCTGGTAGAGGGAAGAGTGTGAAGAAGTCGAGGCACTTGCTGTTTTGAGGTGTTGCAAAAAGGTCGCAGCAAGGCTGGCCCCACTTCTGGAAAATTCTCTCTGCTACCGCTTGATTTAGAGACCACTCGTGAGGCATGAGAATTGTTCTGCTCAGTCTGTCCGCTATGACGTTGGACCTCCCGAGGATGTGCGTTGCTATCAGAAACCGCTGAGAGGAGATCACCCACTGCCAAAGTCTGAGTGCTTCTCAACATAGGGGGTAGGACTTTGTTCCGCCCTGTTTATGTACCACACTACAGACATATTGCCTGTTTGAACTGCTATAGTCCCCGTGGGAAGAGAGTCCTAAAGGGTTTGCAACGATAAAAGCACTGCTCTCATCTCCAGGACATTTACGTGCAGGTGGCATTCTAATTGTTGCCATGTGTCCTGGACAGTCCTGCCCTGATAGTACCCCCCCACACCCGATCAGGGAGGCATCCGTTGTCACCGTGGCAACTGGAGGGGGAAGAACAAAGGGTCTGCCCTGAAGAAGTTGAGGGGAGACCATCCACCAGGAGAGGTGTTTTTTGCAAGTTGGGGTTATCAAAATGTAGTGAGTCATTGGGAGCCGTTGAAAGGACCACTGAGAAAAAAGCATCCACTGGAGAATTCTCATGTGGAAGTGGGCTAAGGGAAGAAGGAGAATCGCCGCTGCCATGAGGCCTAATGTTTTCAGTACTAACTTGACTTGAATTCTGTTGGACTGAAACAGAAACTGAACATTCCGCCATATGTCTGTCACTCTCTGAGGTGGTAATGTTGCAGACATTTCTGTGGTGTTTAACACGGCGCCTATGAAGTTTATACATTGACAAGGCGACAATGAGGATTTTGCGAAATTTATGGAAATACCTAGCTTGTTACAAATGCGAATGGTGTAATCCCTGGCTATTATAAGATGCTGCTTGGTGGTAGCGGTAATGAGCCAGTCTAAATATGGAAACATCTGGAATCCTTTTTGTCTCAGATGAGCCGTGACCACTGCCAAACATTTGGTGAACACCCGGGGGGCTGTGGTGAGACCAAAGGGCATGGCTCTGAATTGGTAATGACTGGCTCCCAGCCGGAAGTGGAGAAACCTCCTGGAGCGCCTGTGTGTCTTTACATGATAGTACGCATGCTGAAGGTCTAACGAGCACATCCAGTTGTCTCTGCCCAAGAAGGGCAGAATGGACTGCAGCGTTACCATCCAAAATGTTGTCTTCCGCACAGACTTGTTCAGTCTGCTGAGGTCCAAAATGGGTCTCCGTTCTCCTGTCTTTTTTGGTACCAAAAAGAACCTGGAGTAAATTCCGGATGCTAGCTGGTCTGCTGGGACTGCCTGGATGACTCTTTTTTCTGACAGCTTTTTTATCTCTAGCTGTGCCTGACCCCTTTCTGCGGGTGGTACGTCTGGGAGGGGTCTCGGCGATTGGATCAGAGGGGAAATAAAGGGGATTTTGTAACCCTTGGATATGATCAACTGTACCCATTTGTCTTGAGAGAGGGATTGCCAGGCTTCCGGGTACACAGATAATCTTCCCCCGACTGCCTACGAAGGTGGACAGTCGGGCAGCTTCTCAGGGATGCTGAAAGGGTTGGTCAGGGAAGAATTCCCTGGAACCCTGGTTCTGTGGACCCCCTCTGCCCCTGGGGCGGCGTCTATTATTGTTCCCCCCTCTGCCTCTGGGGGGAAGTTCACCACGTGTGGCAGGCGTGACTCCCTGTGGTTTGCGGAACCACATCTTTCCACCCTTCTGACCTTTAGGGTATGATCTAGATGGTGTGGAATAGTGGACTCCCACGGCAGAGAGAGTCTTACCATCTTGCTCGCACCTGGTGAGGGTAGTCTTCACCTGAGGTCCAAACAACTTTGAACCATCAAATGGGGTGTTGGTGAAGGACACCTTGAAGGGATCAGCGAAATTACAGAGTCGCATCCAGGCGTGACGTCTCAATGCAACACCTGTGCCTGCGTCCCTACTCGCTCCATCGGCTGCATAAGAGATAAGCCTCATGGAGGAGTTGGCAATGGAATTCACGGTAGCCAGCTGGGAGTTAATCTTGTCCTGATACCCCGCAGCAGAAGGATCCTGTATGGTTTCACCCAGTTCTTTGAGCAAATCTCTCTGAAGGCGGGTGAAATGACATAAATAGTTCAGCGACCGCATGGCAAAGGTCGCTGAAGCAAATGTCCACTTCCCGTACCTGTCCATAGTCCTAGAGTCTTTGTTAGGAGGATGAACAGGTACAGAAGGATCAGCTAATTCCTTCTTAGTGGTGGCTGTTACCACCATAGCATCTACTGAGACACCCTTGGTCAGAAATGGTTTGTCTACCGGAGCAGAAATAAATTTAGAAGGCCTCCTAGGGGTAGGTTCCATTGAGTCAGGAGCTGCCCATGCCTTTCTGGCCACTACTTTCATCAGTGGATCAAAAGGAGGGGTCACCCAGGAGGTGGAAGGGCGAGACCCAAAAGCGTCAAGGTAAACCGACTCATCCTCGGAGGGTTTGAGGGTGGACCAATTCCCCCTCTGTCTTAGGATCTCTAGGATGTCTGAAAAGGAGACATCCTCAGAGGGGGATCTCGGGGAAACCTCCGACTCATCCAAGTCGGTGTCCGAAGTGAGAGACTCGGGGGAGTCCATGTGCTTCCTCTTGCACTTTCTTTTCCTAGGGGGTTCCCCTGAAACTTCAGGGGAGGCCTCGGACAAGGAAGAGACACCCAAAGTGGGTACCCTGTGCTTTGGATCTCTGCTATCAGTTTCAAGAGGATGACCAGAGACCGTAACAGGCACTGTAGAGGGAGGAGCTGAAGGAACCAACCTTGGAGCGGACACCGGATCCAGCACACTCCTCATCACCTCAAAGGCTCCCCTATCAAGCACCGAAGATAGCCTTGGCTCCGAGGATACCAGGACCGCCCCCGGCGCCGACAGAGAAGCCTCCGAGAATGATGTCGGGGCCGAACTAACCAGAGCCTATGCTCCGAGAGGGAGAACGGGGTCGGACAAGGGTCTGATGCCACTCGCCCTCTCGGAGCTGACGATGGAGTCTCGGCGCCCAGACCTCTCCATGGACGGCACCAATGAAGAGGTCGGAGCCAACGACGTCGGAGCCGAAGGTGGTAGTATCAGCTCCGATGCGGGCAAGGTCCCAGTTCTGACAAACTCCGGCTCCGAACTCAACTGAAGAGTCAGAGGAGGAATCGAAAGTGGTACCGAGGGAGCCACAGTCTGATGAGATGGGCTTTGAATTATTTGGGCCAGTGCCTGGGACTTGAGTAGTCTACTGACCACCCTCTCAATGTCATGGTCGGACAGCCTGGATGACATGGAAGAATGAGTCTTATGACTCCGCTCCGACAGTAAGGGCGATGTTGGAGCCGATCGAACGGACTCTACTGAGGGCAATCTAGAGCGCTTGCGCACTGTTGTCGGCTCCGAAAAGGGTTTCGGAGTAGGCAAAGTCTTGCTCGCATCAGATCCGGTCGGAGCACTTTCGGTTCTGCCAGCCGTCGACTCAGAAGCTGGAGCCGAGGGTTTGGCGGGCTTGGGCCACTTCCCCGAGCCAGACTTAGACGGGGAGTCATCGGGCTTCAATAAGCCCCTCAAAATCAACTTATTACGGTGCTCCTGCAGGACTCTTGAACTAAATCCGTGACACACGGAACAAGAGTCCTGCAGGTGCAAGGATCCTAAGCAATAAACACAAGAAGTGTGACCGTCTGTCAGAGACATCTTCTGACAGCACGAGTCACACTTCTTGAATCCTGAAATCTTAGTGTCTTTAGACATTATGGTGGACACTAAAAGTCAACACAGTCAGCACTCAGACCTCACACTCAAACTCTAACACAAGGGGAGAAGTTAAAGGACTGAGTCACACACACACTAAAAAACGGAACTATAGGAAAACTATAGAAAAGCTAAGGCCCGAAGGCCCATCTATAAGTTTGACTAAAAAGGGGGGGAAGGGCTTAACAAATTTTTAGCTAATAAGACTTTAGAATTAAGTAATACAATGGAAAATATAATTAGATAGGGAATCTAACCTTTTATCTAAAAAAAAACTACACAAAAAGTTCTTAACTAACCTGAGCCGGTAAAAATGCAACCTTGCAGCGAAGTGGCAAACGAGATCTGGGAAGTTCGTGCATGGTATTGTGGGATATAGGGCTGCCTCGAGCCGGTAAAAATAGCTCTCGAGCTATAGTATAGGCCGAGTCGGAGCCAAGGATCGGCTCCGAACCCATCCAGCAAGAATGAAGGCAAGAATGACAACTTAACATCCATAGTTATCCATTTCTTTAACAGTGTAAGCTGAAAATATGTTCAGAATATTAACTGAATTTGGACTGTCTCCTCCACAAAGAGGGGTGACCACAACACAATCATGTTGTATAGCCAGGTGGACTGAATCAAGTGTGTCAAGAAGACATGTGTGCAAAATGGACAGCTATGTATGGGATATTTTTTTTTGTGGGACAGGTGCCCATTTATTTCTAATTTCAGAGAGATATAGGAATGTTGGGGAAGAGACGTGGGTATGTCTGGGTCAGGTAAGTTGGCTAGGTGAGGAAGCAATTGCAGACAGAAAAGACAAGAGAGAGAGAGAAGGGGGACACCATGATTGGGGTGAGGAAAGGGATAAACCAGACCCATAACCATCAATCTTGGAGACAGTGAGAATCGAGTCCTCACCCACTGGACTGTCATCACTGTCACCTTACTCTGCTGGTGGCTGGACTGCTTAATGTCTTCTCCTCCTCCTCCTAAGGAACATGAAGGACAGCAGCCTCTCCATCTGGCATGGGCATGCACCAATGCTGCAGTGCACAATCCTACACACCATTCCTGGCAACTCGCTGCAGGTGATGAAATCACCACCTCTGCCACTGCTTCCAGAGGGTATCACTGGTCCATCCTCTGGGGCAGGACTACCTGAGGTTGCAGGTAGTGCAGGAACAGCAGAGGCAGTGCTGCCAGGTTGTCTCCCAAACATACTGGGCATTGATGCTGCAGTCAGTGGAGCAGGGGCAGGCTGATCCAATGGGGCTGGACTACCTCACTCTCCTGTGGAACGTTTAGTGATATATGGATAACATGGGTACATTTTGACAACACATAAAAAAATAATAATAATAAAATAATAAAAAATAAAATAAAAAAAATATGTTTACAATTAAAATAAAATAAAAAATAAATAAAGAAAAGAGAGATAAGAGTTGGGGTGAGAGGAAAAAAATATAAAATGAGTACCATCATATGGGACATACAATGCATTAATAAAATTATACAACTTTTATTTCAGTTTTACAGTTAAGTATACCTCCTAACAGATACATACTGTACTACAGATTGCTGCAAGTAATCCTTGAAATGTGCATATATTGCACATACGCATGTTCAAATTATACAGATTACAGTTTACAACAGTGCATTTGTGCCACTGGTACAGATTTTTTAATGTTAATATTATTGAAGAAATAACAGTGCTGTATATTTGTGAATTGTGGTATTTGAATCCACAACCTCAGACTAAAGTCTAATATTGAACTCTTACAATTGGTTTGTGCTACAGACTAATGCATGCATACTTTCTTTTACAATTCGGATGTGCATGCTCCATCTGATGCAACTCTATAAAATACCAAAAAAGCTATCTTAAACTTTTAAAGCTACATTAACACTTCTCTTCTTCTGCATACATGCCACTTGCATCCCTCTTTCCAGTCTAGCTTCATGAACATTGAACTTCCAATCCTTGGCAGCTGGGGAAGGAACAGAAAACAACAGAAGAGCATTATGCATGCCAGTCTTGCCTATATTAAGCTTTCTAAGTCTTACAAGTACTGTCTTTAGTTGACACTCAAACAGCTGTGGGATGTCCACAGTCCTAAATTCCCAATGGCTGACAGTATCCCTCTTTGTTCTCTGTAGGTCATTAAAATGATGCCTACATTGACACTCAAACAGCTTTGGAATATCCACAGTCCCAAATTCCTCCATCCAATGGCTGACAGTATCCCTCTTTGTTCTCTGTAGGTCATTAAAATGATGCCTACATTGTTCTCCAGTGGGCGGGATACCAATGGCACTGGATATAGCCTGGGCTAAACTATTCCATGCCTCAGACTTGTACTGGGAGCCAGAATAGTCTCCCTGCAGATGCCTTTGGCTGTGGTACTTTTCCAGGAGTCCAATAAATATCCTGGTTCCTGGACACCCCACCTCTTTGCCCCAAACCTGGCACCTTCCCCACTAATGCCAGCCATGTCTACCAGCAGACCTAGAGCAATGGAGACTGATGTTTTTCTCCAATTCCAGTTATCATGTTTACTGGGAGTGTGCACACTCAAGCAATGCATTTGCATTTGCACAATGGTAATAGGAGAGCAGCAGTGAGAAATTAAATAATTGCAATTTGAAGATTAATCTGGGAGTTGGCCTTAGTTTGAGGGATGTCTACGGATGTAGCTTGGAAATATATATTGGAGATTCGAAGGTAACTGTTAGGTGAATTAGGTTTGCAGACATGCACTGGGAGCATAAATGTAATGACCTGACACATTTGTTTCTGCCTTTATACACTACAAAAATTGTTTTTTTACACTGTGGGTTGCAAACCTAGGCATAAAGGACAAAACATTTTTTTCCACAGCATTGATTTTCCATCCTTGCCACAGAAGGAGTGCTGCTCAGACATAGTCAAGAATCATACATAAATACAGGTGACAGTTTGAGCTGTTACACATGTATACGTGTGACCTGACAAGGTTATTGGATATAGATTCAGTTATATATGTGCCTTAGGCAAATGTGAACCCCATGGAAATCCAGATTGCAGAATTAAACTTACAGAAATATAGTACACAATATACCCTCTGTCATACATCTGAAAACACAATAATGGTGTCTCAACCCTCATACATATAATTCATATCAGCTCCACTATCTAAAGTGTTATAAGTGAGAGTGAGTATAATGGGAAGTGGAACAACAGTAAAAGTGTATGAAATAACCTATATTGGAACCTACGAACATGTGTATGGCAGTCCTACACTTAAACCTGTTGCCACAAGAAAGTTGAAATGACACTTGTCTATGTTTCAGTTCATTGCTATAAACTGCACTGTCAAAACAGTAATAAAAAAAGGTTGTGCATCCTATGCTACAACACAAGACCATCTGTACTCTAGCCCTACACTTACACCTGCTGCCACAGGACTAGTTACATGACATTACCTAATTTAATAATCATTCTTACGGTGTCTGTGTTAACCGCCGCTCACTGCTGTTTAGTGGGTTTGTACAGTGCCCAACAGAATGAACTGAATAAATCTGGTTTCTATTTTTGACTGTCTGGGTCCTGTCTGCTTCCAGTCCCGGTCCACTTGAACAGTTTGCGCACTGCCATGCTTCACGCAAATGAGATAAGCACAGTCAGACCCTCCATTCATTTCCTTAGTTTCCATGACTGCACTAAGTGGCACATTGGGCAAACACTGCCCCTCAAAGTAAATACATTTAAAAAGTCAAGACAGAAAAGGGAAAAAAGACAAAAAAGGGACAAGTAGTTGAAATGAGGAAAATCAATCTAGGGCATACACACTAGAAAATGATGGTCTACATAGATCTGAACTCTCACTCCAGTGAACCTTCAGAATACAAGATGGATGCCTTATCCCTCTTTGCCACACAAACAGCTTTGCAGTAAGGAACTGAAATCATTCTGCACACAACTAACTGCAACATCATCTACACCAGTATGAAACCATACTACTGTTACTTCTACAGTTACTATTTTTGGATGTAGTGCAGTTAGTGTTCACACAACCTGTTATGATTATTGCTTGCAAATATACAGCTCTGTCTTACATCACTGTGTTTGTTGGTCATGCTTCAGTTATCTGACCAGTAATCTGAGACATGCAGTCTGTAAGCTATTCTATAGCAGTGGCCTTAAAATGTGTGAGGATATTAACTGAAAATAATATCATATGCAGTTGCCAACAAATGAAGGGCAGGTTAGATGTTAATGAACACAAACTGTGAATTGTGTGCTGCTTACTTACATTTCCAACCTTACATTTCACACTATGTAGGTCTAACCTGACACACTCCCTAGATGTAAGGGAGCCTGTAGTGCTGTTATGTTTTCCTTCTCCCAACCGGTAATCATTCAGAGTTGCAATCAATGAAAACAAACACTGAGGGAGTGCCTGCACTATGTTTACATTTCATACATGCAGCAAAGTATTTGGGATTCAGCAATTCTAACAAGTTCAGACCTCATTTACATCTACACTGTGTTAACAGCCCTGAATCCATACCATATAAAAAGGCAACAGTGTAGCTAGGCAAACTGAAGGTGAGGAGACATGTTTATGTGGAGAAGACTGAACATATGCTATTACTTTGGGATATATCTGCACAGAGGATTACTGAACTTCAGAAGGTATGCTTGCATTTTGTTGGCTACATACTGCACATGATGGAATGCAATTAAGAAAAATCTAAAGCAAAGGCTTTTACCCTTTTATCTGTATGCATTAGTTAGAAGTGTACTGATGCCATGGGCATGTTTTTCAAAGCATTACAAGTATACATGATTGCCAGTATGTTAAAATGGAATGCTGTGTGATAAATATGCAAAAAAGTTTCAGGGACAGTTCACTTGATAGCACTTTTAGCATTTCAAAGATGGTTTGTTAGCAAAATGTGTCATTTGTCTGTTCTTTTTTGGGGACAAAAGGTGTGTTTCTGTTATTGCACGAACAAGGATATGTTGCTATTGTTACTCTCCTTTTTTGCATCCAGCCTGTTGCCCGTATTTCACATCTCTAGACTGTTTTATGTTTCTCCTGTGTGTAATACTGAGCTGCTAACTTTTTCTGTTTTATCTGGAAACACTTATTTTGTAGTTATGTGCTACTTATATGTGTATTATCCTTCTGTTGTTTTTTAGGACACCTAGCAGTATGCCACCCAAGCATGTCAATCCTCAAAGACCACCCATCACTGATGTTGAAGATCAACTGATAGTGGATGCCTTTAGGTAACATGGTGCCTTCCAGCTTGAAAGGGAATGGGGGAGATATGGCACGCAGAATGTAAATTTGGTGCCAGACTGTGGATGATGTTAATGACATGGGTGGCCTCAGCAGGACATATAAGTAGGTGCACCACAGGGCCATTGACATGATCACATCGGCACAGAGGAGAGCAGCAGCAGCGGACCATGATCAGATGGGTATTGGGGAGGGCCTGCAATGGAGCCACCATTAACACCAAATGAAGAGTTCCTGTCCACTGTCAGGGATCCAGACAGCTCCCAGGAAAGTCCAGAACAGCATGTACTCAACATCGGAGCAACAGTTTAAGGGACAGCAAGCATGTCACAGGAGGAGTTTCCAGGTAGGCTGTGGTATCTCAATGGCTGAATACTGTTGTATAGTAAAATAACACATTACTACTGTGTCACAAGAATTTTTTTGGGGGGAGGGATTGAAGACTGCTGCAGTTAATTACACATTCCGATTGATTAGCTTAGGTTGGAGTTGTCAGCCAAATTCTTGTTGAAAGTATAGTTAATGGACATTTAAAGGGTTAAAATTATTACCCCCCCCCCCGTGTTACTATTAATTGTGATGATGTTGCCCTTACCTTTTGCTTAACTTTTTCCAGGTCCATCTGGCTTGCAGAGGAGAACCTCATTTGCAGATGGTAAGATAAACATTTTTGTGTTAGTACTGATGAGCAATTTAAAGAAATATTTTAGTGTGTGATGTTGATGTCAGGACTTTCGTGTGTACTGCTGTATTGTCTGTAATAGTGGCACCACTGTTTGTTAGCATATATTGGACTATAGTAGTGTAGGCATTAGTTTTTTCCTGTGTTTGTTGCTTTTTATCGCAGGTGATCCTGACAGTGGAAGTGTGGGATCTCTACCACCTGATGTCAATGTATCAGCAAACTCTGATGATGAAGGTGGCCAAACAGAGGCACAGTCGGGGGGTGCAGAGGTTGAATTTGACACCAAGGCTGACATACAGCCATCCCCTGCAATTCCATCAGACACAGCCAGTAGGCCTATGCCTACCCATTCCAGACAGCCCTCAGATATTGGACAGGTGTAGGCCGAGGCCATTGATCAGGGAAGTGCAGTTACTGTGGATTCAGTGCCTGCTGACTCTGTCTGTAGCCAAAGTGTGGGCAAGGTGCCACACAGGATGGCTGTTAGGGGTGCTCAGAGGAGGTTTTCTGTCCCTCCTCCACCTGACCAAAGTGTCTCTTCCTGTGCCACTCAACATATCTTTAGGGCTGACATGATGGCACAGGGATGTTCCCACAGGTGCTCCAGAAAAATGCTCAGGGTTGTAGATGTGGCACAGGCTGACATGCGTGACTGCCTCCACCATGTTGCCGATTCAATTGATCGGATGAATGACATGTTTGAACGAGGGGTGTCTGTGATGGATTGAGGGGGGCCTGTGATGGAATAAGCAGTGTCTGTCATGGAATTCCTGCTGGGAGGGGAACGGAATCCTTGTGGGTGTAGGTCAGCCACATTACCTCTACCATGTATGACTCACAACTGTCCGACATACCAAGACACAGAGCTAGCACAGAGCTTGGTTGTGTTCATGCAGACACTCACACACCAATTTCACATGAAGGACCCCTACAGACACATACACAACAGTTACATGCTTCAGCCATGCAGCTTAAAACTCATGTTGTCTCCCTGGCCATTTGTTGGTTTATCCAAATGTCTGCCTGCTTCTCCTTCTTATTCACACACACTCACTCACTGTCCTTTTGTGTCATTCTAGGCTTTCTGCTCCCCAAAACAACACCCTGTGCAAGTGATGATAACTATGCCATATCCCTGTTTTCTACCTTTTGGATTCAGAGATAAATAAGCTTTGTGCCTGACACTCAGGTTGCATAGCTGACTTAGTGCTTAGTATAACTGCATTTGTGGTGTTGAAATGGTAATTGTACCTTTAACTTATATTGGCCTTAAAAGGTTAGACAGTGGATAGGGTCAAAACCTCTCAACTTTATTGTGAATGATCTTGTGAGGGTTGTGAAGTCTGAAACTGCAATGTGTATCATTACTTTCAAAATGATTTTCCAGTGCAAACGAATGGTACAAAACTGAGGGCATGCAGTGATCATCAGTACTTTTGAGAGGTATGACTGTGTGAATCTTTCATGCCTGAGGCCTACTACTTAGTAATGGACACATATAAGTCAAATAGTCTCTGCTATCACATGTTAAGGTAATTTCTGTACAAATCTCCCACCTTTTACTTGCTTACAGTACCAAGTAATGAAATGCAAGGATATGCCACTCACTCATATTAATACACTATACACTCCAGGTTAAATACTTACCTTGTAAATGCAGCAGTTGCCACAGTTTTAGTTCAGGGCTGAATCTGATGCAGAAGACAAGCAAAATAAAAAATACGACTACTAAATAAATCAAAAATGAAGGTCACAGCTAAAAACTGTTTAATTGAAATAGTAAGTGTTTTCATTCATGCACATTCAATGAACTTCTTCAGACATATTTAATCAAAACACACCCCCTTATTAAATACTCCTCTGCAGTCACATGACCAAACATCATGTGAAATACGTCAACCCATATTCAAAATTAAGCACTTAAATCAAAAACACAACACAGCACCATCTTACATTATTTACAATTTAAAACTAAAATACTAAAACATTACTACTAAAGAGGCATAGTTTTAAATTTTAAAACCACTTCTTTTATTTGGACAGGCTCTTTAGTTTTAATAAACAAGCCGTAGAGCATTGGTCATTCTTGACCGGGTGGCTATAAGCATCTAATACAATTTGCCACCATAATTCTTGTCTTTCCAGTTTTAAACCCAATGGGCCACCCCTCAGTCCCATTTTTACCTGTTCAATTACTCTAAATTTTAAATTGTGGAGCGGATTTGCCTGTACATGCTTTGCTAGTGCGATTGTCTCTTTCCCCTTATTTATACAATAGACATGCTTGTAAATACATTCTCTCAACTTGCGTTCGGTCTTACCTACGAAAAACTGACACATCTTTGGCACTTCACTAAATACACCACTCCTTTGGTGTTGCAATCATACTTATTTGATATGGCAAATTTCCTATTCCTACTGGTGTAATCCCACCCAATATCAATAAAGCCACAATACGGACAGAATTCACATTTGTACATCCCTGGATTTCTACTAAAGCCCCTCTGTTCCCTTTCCAAAATGGTTTTCAAATTTGCTCCCTTCCTGTACACCACTCTAGGAAACCAATCAGTTTTGTTTCTAATATTGGTATCTTCCATCAGGACATACCAATTCTTCATTAAAATACTCCTTAATAAATTGGATTCCAGGGTGTTGGCAGTAATGAAGCTCACCCCAAACTTTTTATCCAACTTCTTTTCAGAGTCATGCTCTTAGGGGTACTTGGATGTAACCTCCATTGTTCCGATACCCCTCAGTATGGGTACAAAGTACCAATCTACTCTTTTCACTTGAACCTCATTAATTACCTCAAATAAATACAGGGGGTACCTACATTTCAAAAACATTTCCTTCAAATTAGCACATTCAAACCAAAAGTCAGCCTCCAACGTTATCATCCTTGCTGCTCGTACTGAGTGTCCCTTCACTACCGAACGTTTTTGATGTAACGGATGACTACTGGTAAAATGAAAGAAGGAATTAAGAGCATGTCTTCTTCCTAAACATCTTAGTCACATAGGACAAACTAGCCCTGTCCTTTAATAATTCAACATCTAAGAATACAATTTTTTTTGTATTAAAAGAAAAGGTGAATTCTAAAAAGTTAATACTATTACTCATTATTTCCACTAAGTCCATCATGACTTTGACATACCCTTTAACAGTCATAAAGATGTCATCTAAGAAATGGGTATAAAAAAATATTTTCTCCAACATTTGGTCATTTTTAAAAGTAAATTCCTTCTCCCAAAATGCCATCACTAGATTTGCAAAACTGGCTCCACGGGGCAGCCCATAGCTACCCCTTTCTTCTGAACACAGAAAGACCATTCAAACATGAAGTAATTATTCCTTTATTTTATGTCCAATAATTCCTCTATTAATTCAAGATCAATAGGGGATGCACCCTTTTTGAGTAAGAAATCTATGACCCATTCTATTACTAATTTGTGTGGAATTACCGTATAAAGATCTTTTACATCGACTGTCAAGAAATTGTAGTCATCATGAAAAACCTGTTGGTTCATGGCTTCTAAAAAGGACCAAGAGTCCTAACAAATCTGTGGTTAATTTACCACATATTTCTTCAAGATGTTATCTACAACTTCGCACAGGAATACATAATAGAATTCCTTGCATCTATAATTGGATATAAAGGTGGGTCCAAAAGTTCTTTATGGACCTTAGGGATGCTAAAGATAATAGGGTTAATCGGTGCTGGCATCATTAAATATTGGTAAAGTTACATATCTATTTGACTACTAATAAACAAATCATTAATATAATCCCTAATCCTACAATAAGCCCAATTAAGTTCATTCAGGAACACTGATTCATAGTTGTCAGTGTTCAATAATTTCAACATCCTAATCTTGTAGTCCTCTCGATTCATAAAAGCTACCCCCCACCTTTGTCCGGTTTCATAACCATAATGTTAGCTACCCTTAAAGCATTCGAGTCTTTGTTTTCTTTCCTGGTCATTTTACTGTTTAACTCCATAGGAATCCTCTTATTCAGTAAATTCCTAAAATCTATTTCACATATGCATTCAAAAAGTGCAAGGGTAGGGTGCAAAGGTGGGTTGTAAGTACTTGGAATTAAATACTCGCTTATGGCCTTCATCATTATTAAACAAAGCAACTAAATTCAATTTATGAACATAAATCTTAAAGTCCAAAACATTTTTTGCTACATTACGGGAAGGGACAAAGGTAAGCCCCTTTGCCAAAATATCGGCAATGTCTTGTTCGACCTTGAATGTTGTACAATTAAAAATATTAAAGTCATCTTGTGTATTGTGTACAATCTCCACCTCATTTGTATCTCCCACAGGGTAAATGCATTCAACGTTCCAATGTTTAGGCCCAGTGGGGATTGTCTACTTGTGTTGTTCATAATAAAGGTACCTTCTACCTGTGATGTTTGTTGTTCTTGCGGGGTTTGTTCTTTTGTGGGTACTTCGGTTGACTCTTAATGCCTGAGGTTGGTGTTGTAACCTGAAAATTTTGCTGGGATCCATTGTTGTTAGGGGCACTTAGCCCTTGACCTCACAGCCGTTCACTCCACCTCACTTCCTGCCCTGTAACATGATTGATTAATCCACTGCTGTCCACCCCTGAATAAGCCAATCTAGGTGCTTTGATTGCGTTGGAACTATCATCCTAAGTAAGACTGGTATCTCTGTTGTCCCGCTTCTGTAAAGGTGGTGGTTGAGGGAAGGCTGACCCATTTTTATAATCCCTCTCATCCCTTTCAAGTTTTTTTAGCTTGGTGCTCTTCAATTTAAGCATAAGTTGGTCAATGCTGTTAAGGATTCTAGTGTACTCGAGTTTATATCTGGTAAAGTCTGGGTCAGCCCATATACTATTTTCAAGTTTAATTAATTCATCCTTTAATCCTTCACCTCCCTTTTTATAATTTTTCACCATTAAGTCCAACAATTCCAACCCTTGTTGGTTAAATAATCAGTTCACAATGTTGGGAAGCACCACTGCCTAAGACCTTTAGGCATTTGATGTCTCCAAAGACACTCTTCCAAATAGACAACCTCAAGTTGAAGCTTATGATATTTCAGTAATTTGGAATCAAAAACTCTTAATTTATCAACTATTGTCCTGTCACCGGCCAGTTGATCTGGTATTGGTCTTGTGCTCTCAGCCCTCAGTTCCAAAGGTTGTAATCAATCTGAGAAAACTGGAACTCCAATAAGTCTCTGTGGTGCATTATTTGACTGTCGTAAAGTCCCTGAAATAGTAGTGCTTCTTCCTTCCATATTTCCTCCTTGATTCTCATTAAAATTAATTTAGCAAACAGCGGCAAAAGAAGAGGGGGGCAGGTATATTAACAGACTACAGGCAGTATCATCCCTTTGGTCCTCAAGCCTCACTGGGTTATCGTTATTGTTGTAAATCCTTCGACTAAGCTCAACCACTTTCTGAGAAACCATTTGCATCAACCTAGTCAAGTTGCCAATTGCATCGGGGGTAGCACCCCTATTGTACTCATTCTGTGAAAATAATGCTGGGGTGCTCATTTCTCTTTCTTTGGCCATGCCCTTCCCAAACAACAAAAACAGAAGACAAACAAAAAAAATATGACTACTAAATAAACAAAAACAAAGGTCACAGCTAGAAAAAACTGTTTAATTGAAATAGTAAGCACTTTCATTCATGCACAATGAATTTCTTCAGACATATTTAATCAAGCACACACCCTTATTAAATACCCCTCTGTAGTCACATGACCAAACTAACATCATGTGAAATACGTCAACCCATATTCAAAATTAAGCACTTAAATCAAAAACACAACATAGCACACTCTTACATTATTTATAATTTAAAACCCAAATACTAAAACATTACTAATAAAGAGGCATAGCTTTAAAACCACTTTTTTTATCTGGCCAGGCTCTTTAGTTTTAATAAACAGGCTATAGAGCATTGGTCATTCAGGCCCAGGTGGCAATAAGCATTTAATGCAATTTGTCACCATAATTCTTGTCTTTCCAGTTTTAAACCCAATGGGCCACCCCTCAGTCCCATTTTTACCTATTCAATTACTCTAAATTTAAAATTGTGGAGTGGATTTGCCTGGACATGCTTTGCTAATGCGCTTGTCTCCTTCCTCTTATTTATACAATAGACATGCTCGTAAATCTGTTCTCTCAACTTGCGTTCATCCTTACCTACATAAAAACTAATATATCTTTGGCAGTTCACTAAATACACCACTTCTTTGGTGTTGCAATCATACTTATTTGATATGGCAAATTTCCTATTCTTAATGATATAATCCTGACCAATATCAATAAAGCCACAATAGGGACAGGATTCACATTTGTACATCCCTGGATTTCTACTAAAGCCTCTCTGTTCCCTTTCCAAAATGGTTTAGTTTTTATGAATCAAGAGGACTACAAGATTAGGATGTTGAAATTACTGAACACTGACAACTACAAATTGGTGTCCCTGCATGAACTTAATTGGGCTTATCATAAGATTACGGATTTTATTAATAATGTGTTTATTAGTGGTCAAACAGATATGGAACTTTATCACTATATAATGATGCCAGCACAGATTACCCCTATTATCTTTGGTATCCCTAAGGTCCATAAAGACCTTCTGGACCCTCCTTCATGCCCAATTATAGATACAAGGAATTCTATTACATATTCCTGTGCGAAGGTTGTAGATAACATATTGAAGAAATACATGGTAAATGAACCATAGCTTTGCAAGGACTCTTGGTCCTTTTTAGAAGCCATAAACCAACAGGTTTTACATGATTACTACAACTTCTTGACAGTCAATGTAAAAGATCTTTATACAGTAATCCCACACAAATTAGGGACAGAATGGGTCATTGATTTCTTACTCAAAAAGGGTGCATCCCCTATTGATCTTGGATTAATTGAGGAATTATTGGACATTATTTTAAGGAATAATTACTTTATGTTTGAAGGGTCATTATATGTTCAGAAGAAAGGGATAGCTATGGGCTCCCCCTGTAGAGCCAGTTTTGCAAACCTAGTGATGGCGTTTTGGGAGAACAAATTTATTTTTAAAAATGACCAAATGTTGGAGAAAATATTTTTATACCCGTTTCTTACATGACATCTTTATGATCGTTAAAGGGGATGTCAAAGTTGCAATGGACTTAGTGGGAATAATGAATAATACTACTAACGTTTTAGAATTCACCTTTTCTTTTAATATGGAAAAAACTGCACTCTTAGATGTTGAATTATTAAAGGACAGAGCTAATTCATCCTACATAGCTAAGATTTTTAGGAAGAAGACATACTCTAATTCCTTCCTTCATTTTACCAGTAGTCATCCATTAGATCAAAAACGTTTGGAAGTGAAGGGACAGTTAGTACGAAAAGCCACATTGACAACCTTGGAGGCTGACTGTTTGAATGTGCTAACTTGAAGGAAATGTTTTTGACATGTCAGTACCCCCTGTATTTAATTGAAGAGCTAATTAATGAGGTTCAAGTGAAAAGGGTAGAAGGGCACTTTGTACCCATACTTAGGGGAATCAGAACAATGGATGTTACATCTGAGTACCCCCAAGAGTATGACTCTGAAAAGAAGTTGGATAAAAAGTTTGGGGTGAGCTTCATTACTGCCTACACCCTGGACTCCAATTTATTAAGTAGTATTTTAGTGAAGAATTGGTGTGTCCTGATGGAAGATACCAATATTAGAGACAAAACTGATTGCTCTCCTACAGTAGTGTACAGGAAGGGAGATAATTTGAAAACCACTTTGGAGAGGGAACAGAGGGGTTTAGTAGAAATCCAGGGATGTACAAATGTGAATCCTGTCCCTATTGTGGCTTTATTGATCTTGGTCAGGATTACACCATTAGGAATAGGAGATTTGCCATATCAAATAAGTATGATTGCAACACCAAAGGAGTGGTGTATTTAGTGAAATGCCAAAGATGTGTTAGTTTTTTACATAGGTAAGACTGAACGCAAGTTGAGAGCACAGATCTACAAGCATGTCTATTGTATAACTAAGGGGAAGGAGACAAGTGCACTAGCAAAGCATGTCCAGACAAATCCGGGCCACAATTTTAAATTTAGAGTAATTGAACAGGTAAAAATGGGAATGAGGGGTGGCCCATTAGGTTTAAAACTGAAAAGACAAGAATTATGGTGGCAAATTGCATTAAATACTTATTGCCACCCAGGCCTGAATGACCAATGCTCTATAGCCTGTTTATTAAAACTAAAGAGCCTGTCCAGATAAAAGAAGTAGTTTTAAAATTTAAAGCTATGCCTCTTTAGTAGTAATGTTTTGGTATTTGGGTTTTAAATTGTAAATAATGTAAGAGGGTGCTGTGTTGTGTTTTTGATTTGAGTGCTTAATTTTGAATATGGGTTGATGTATTTCACATGACGTTAATTTGGTCATGTGACTACCGAGGGGTATTTAATAAGCGGGTGTGTTTGATTAAATATGTCTGAAAAAGTTTATTGAATGTCTATGAATGAAAATGCTCACTGTTTCAATTAAACAGTTCTTTCTAGCTGTGACCTTTGTTTTTAGTCTGAATCTGATGCAAGCAGTACACAGCCAATACATAGGGAGGTAAAGGTTGTGAGAGTTGCCTGACATCAGTGTTAGTATATGTATGTGCATGGGAGGAAGGTTTTAGGCCTTTACGTGTGAATGAGTGTGCTATGTGTTGTCTCTTAGCCAATGCAAGGGCATACCAAGCACACATACGTCTGCCTACACCCACAGCAGCTGATGGTCCCCCCTCTGACTCCTCATCTGCGTGTGGCTGTGGTGACCTTGGCATTGGTGGTAGGATGTGTGCTCCTTCCTCTTGCTGTTCTTGCTGAAGCCGTTTTCTGAGGATGATTTTGTGTAGCATGGCACATACTGTGAATATTTCAGTACATGTCTATGGATTGTACTGCAGGGCTCCCCAGATGTATCTAGGCACCGGAACTGTGACTTCGGCATGCTGTATGATATTTCTGGTTTGAGCATGTGACTCATTATGGCATTCTTCAGCAGGTGTGTGCGCATTTCTGAAAGGGTGTCATCAGCCACGGTTACAGCGCATAACCTGCATCCCCAGTAAATGACCCTGTGGGATATCCCCTCTAGCGACCATATGATGCAGTTTATGAGGTGTGCCAGATATGTAAGTAATGGTAACTGCCAGGGTTGCCAGCACATACATATAAGATGATTCCTTTGGCATTACATAAAACATGGCAGTTAATAGAGTGGAAGCTCTTTCTGTTTATGCAGAGCCTACTCTGTTCCCTGAGTGGTACCTTACTTTCTATATGTGTGCAATCTATGGCACCCAGTATTTCAGGGTAGTGTGCTACTGGGTAGAACTCCTGCATATTTTGGCCCTATCCTCAGGAGTACAGGGAAAATATATGTGGTCTTTGGCATGCTGGAGCACAGTATTCAGGAAATGATGGAGGATTCTGGATGATGATGCATTTGACACTCCCAGGATGTCCCCTGTTGGTCTCTGAAAGGTTACTGTAGCTAAGATTCCAAGTGATAAACATATCTTTGTCTCCACTGGGATGGATGCCATTGGTCTGAGTTGAGGACCACAGAGGTTGCAGAGTTTCTGTAGTGTGTCTCTAGCCACCCTGTAGTGCTTTAGAATTTCCACATCATGTAGGTTATGATAAGTTAAACAGGGTCTGAAAACTCTTCTGCTTTTTGGCCTGGGTCTAGTAGCAGTAGCAGTAGCACAGACTTCAGCTTATTGCACATACAAATGAATTAAAGTAACAGCAGCCCCTAACATTGTTTCTGTCTAGACTCCTTTCCATGGCTGTATTCTAATAGACTTTGGAGTTCACAGAGAAAACCAGCACTGAGTCTACACGATTGCTTTATAGATTGTTGAATAGCTCCTTCACATTGGATTGGTTGATTAGCATACAATTCAGCTGCTTATGCTGTAATTAGCATGCCATGGTATTTACCTTGTTTGCGCAGTGGTGTGCAGCTCTACACACCATGTAGAGCTGCTTACTGAATCTAAAACACTGTGCTGTGCTAAGGAAGGTGTTGTGGGCTGGATTGTGGTTACTTAGATTATACTATAGGTAATGTGTAGGTGAGTGAAAGTGTGACACCATGGTTGTCAGAAGGAATGTTAGTTTTAGAAAAGTATGTCAGTGCAGAGATGATATGTAATACAGGAAGTAGGCCAAGATGAGTTCAATGTAGTGGTTGTATGAGCTATCAAATGAGGTGTAGTTTTTAGCAATGATGAATATAAAGGTTCAGCCACGATTGTCAATGCAATGGCATCAACAGGATTAGGATTTTTTTATATGATTTTTTAGTAGTTTTCTAAATTTGAGTGATGGAGCAGTTCTAATGTCTTAGGATAAATTACTCAAATGCTCTGGGGCTGTTTTGGTAAATGTTTTTTTTTTGTCCATGGCAATGATGTATGGTCACCTAGTCAGATGGCTGTTGACAGCATTAAGGGAACTGTTCTACATCCACAAGTCGTTGCAAGGCTGCTTGTTAAAACAAATTAAAAATATGACTTGCTGTTTCTCTGGGAGGATGCATTCTCAGAGGACAAACAAATTAATACAGTTCAAGAGCAAGTCCATTACTCCTATATTCAGTGAGCATATCAAAACAAGCAAGAGGTCTCTTGAGCTTTATATATAAAACCCATGTAAAACATGAATCAAGCAACCTGGTATCAAGCAACAAAAGGACACTAAAGAAAAAGTAGCAGTGAGACTTGCAAGATGGCTGCACACTGAGGAACAGCTTAATTCTAGCTCTCCCAGTGTAAAAACAGAAACTTAGCAGAGAAAGCTAGTGGACCTAGATTTCTGGGTAAATTTCACTACCTGGCTAGTAAATACCCTGCTTGGATGCCAGGAAAAAGGAAATACAGGGGACCTGAATGAAAACCGGTTATAAAAGGCAACAAAAAAAAACATTGACTGCGTAAAGTCTGTAGGAATTCAGGAAAAAGCAGTGCAAACTCCAGACATGACTTCCAATAACCTAGAGGAAAGTATAAGGCAACTAACTGCGTGCAGACCTGACTACAATAAATGAAACACAGATGGAGTATATCAACTCAAACAATAAAAGGCTGGAAAACAGAAATTCAGATAAGGTGATAAAAATGCAAACCTCAGAGGTCAAAAGGAAGAAAATGCTGGCTGAATATGAGACTGCACAAGAAGTGGTATTTCAAAAAATAATAGAGTTAGAGGACATAGGTGTAGGGGAAACCTGAGATTTTCTGCTGTACCCGAGAAACTGGAATGAACAGATGGTCTTTTATGAAAGCACAAAACTAACTGGACCAAACCTGGCTGAGAAAACAACCTAAACCTTTAATAGTAATGATGCAATCTTATTAGCAGGAGTTGATTCTGACAAAATAATGACAGAAGGACAAAATACTAAATGTGGGAGATAGCAGAGTGTTTGTGGAGAATGACTACTCATTGTACACCAGGCAGAAGAAGAATAAATGTATCCCATTCTTCAGGGATTGTTGAGAATCAGGCATGAGATTCAAACTGCTATACCCAGCTATCTTAAAAATATTTTTTCCTTGGAGGAACAAAATAATTTTTTGATGAAGTACATGCTAAAACATAAATACAAAAGTTTGTCCAACACAAAGTGAGCTGTGAAACAGAAGGAGATTCTAATTCTTGTTCTTCAGGTAATAAAGATCACAGAGAGACTGTGCCAGTGAAACCTTCTCCAGTGTTTCAACAGAAAATGCTTGAGAAATGGGAAAATAACACAAGAGTTGACTACAAGAATCGAGAGTACTTTGGAAATGAACCAGAGACAGGGTTTGGGAGAAGGAGATATACAGGAATATAACAATGAAATCTGGAAATACTGGACTTTTCTTGGACTTTGTTAAACTTGTAGGGGATTATAAAGCATATGCCCTACTTCATGTCATTAACGTTTAGAGAATAAAATTAGTAACTTGGAAATTGACAAAGGTGGGATTGCAAAGCAATAATTATATTTGTGAAACATGACAGAACAAGTAAATCTGGAAATATTGGACATTTTTGGACTTTGTTAAACTTGTAGGGGACTCTAAACATGCACCCTATTTCATAATGTTCAGAAAAATACTCGAGAGGAGGAAGAAAGTTAACTGTAAGTAAAACATTTTTAATAGTACTATTTAAATAGTGCATGATTTTCCTTGCATGTTATAAAGTAAAGTTTTGTCAGTTATTTTTAAACATAATGGGAATACTAATGTAAATAGGTGCTCCTGTTTTTTTTCTTTTTGTTTCTTTCTCCTTGTACAGTTTTAAGAAATGTAGGCACTCTAATGTGAAAAAAAAGATCTGGTTAAAAGAGGGTGATAAAAAGAAAAATTAGTGTGTTTTTTCTTAATCTTGCACAAAGGATTGACAGAGTTAAGTCCATTAGCTTAATCTAGTAACATGTTTTAAGAGAAAGCAAGTAAATGAAAAAGAATATTGAATACTATACGTTTTTTTTCTAGTAAACAGTTTTGTGTCTGATTCTCATGTCTCTTAGCAGACAATCTGATAAAGAGAAATTGCTTGGAGAAAATGTTTTCTGAAAGCATTAATTTTCCCAGCTGAGACAGCTCTAAAGACAAGAGAAAACCAGACAGCACTTAATAGAACCACAGGCTATAGAATGCGTCTTAGCATGGGTAGCCTTTACTTTGGGTTAGCTCGAGTCACTGTGTGTGACTGTCAGTTTGTAACATTTCTTCCTATTAGGAGGGTAAAACTTCAATATCTGAATATGTAAATTTGTGTATTATTATTATTAAGTTAATAATATTTTAGAGGGTATTGGGGTGTATTTTTGTTTTAGGGTTTTCAGTAAAACAAAAAGTTCTGCAAGATGTTACATAGGCTGAAATGAAGATGAGAAGAAACAACTGTATAAAAGTTTAACCTGCCAAAAAGTACATGCATGTAACACAAAAACTTAAAGTAAACATTTAACAAAAAAGCTGTTATTATACATAAAAGGTAGGGATAATAATATCTAAAGAATATGATGCTGTCTATAATGTATTTAAATGTTAATGGTCTCACAGATAAATACAAAAAAAAGAAAGAGTAATGAACTATATTAAAAAATGCACAGTGCAAATAGCTATGCAACAGGAGACACAACTGGAAAGATCTGAAAATGTGAATTTGATAAAGAAAGGTTTTTATGATGGATATTCAGCGGAATACCTGGGGAAATGAAGAGAGAAGAGGGGTACTTATATTAATTGCATATGGGGCTCCAACAGTAATAGAAGAGAATAAAAAAGACAACAATGGAGCTATTATAGAAGATAGAATTGTTTTCTTTACATATAGCTAGAGAGAGAGATAAAATTAAATTGGAGATTAAAAATAAGGTGGAAATAAAAGAAAGGGAGATAAGGTTAAGAAGTTATAATAATTACTTATTGGGACTGACAAATGTTAAAGTATTGCAAAATAGAGGGAATCTCACAGAAAAGAAGAGGAGCAACTGCAGAATGCTAAACAGAAAATAAGGGATTACTTCGATAATATGCACGACTTTAGAAAAACTGCTGACAAGCAACTGTTTTTTTTTTTATAATAACTCTAGAGCACAAAATCTTTTACAGTAGAGAGTCGATTATCCGAACATCGATTCTCAGAAACATCAAGTATCCGAACCCAGCTTTCCAAAGTTTTCAGGTAGGTAAAATCATAAAGTCTAAATATGTAAACGTTGTACATATTCGCTTGTGGGTGTTGTCTGAGCTTGCAGCCCACTTGTGTGTGAAAAATATTCTTTATTGTCCACTGGAATTGTTGAATGGCTGAAATGTATATTCCCTGTGTGCAGAAACAAAAAAGATTTTAGAAGTTTTTTATCCACTTCAATGTAAGTTTGATTATCCAAACTATCCTAGGTCCCAATTAGCAGATAACTGACTTTCTACTGTAGCACAATGACTCAGGAAACAAAAAATAGAAAGGGCTGTCACCAAGCTTAGGCAGCCTATAACATGGAAAATGTTGTTCTGAGCACATTTGCTAGGCCATCTTGGATTTGCAGAAGACTTTCTTCACTTTAGTTAAGAGTTTAGTGTTGATTGGCCATTGGCTGGTAAAGGTTGGCTGGTCTAGAGCTTGGAGTAAACACCTCATTGTTTCTTTTGAGCTTTTTAAAGTTGTTTCAGGTTTGTATTTAAAACCTACCTTTGTGAGGGTTTCTGCTATTTCACACTGAGCTGAACACAGGAGGGACACTCACCACAACTCTGATATGTGATATATAACAATACATATCCTGTATTCTTGCTTATTTGTACTTGTTGTCTTGTTCTTAAAATTGGTGGCTTTGCAGTTGCCCACCCCTCCTGTAAATTTGATCTGGGACAGTCCAGTCTCATTAGCTCATTCTACTTAATACAGAAAGATCATTTAGGAAGGTCAGCTTCATTAGTTTCTTAACTTTTCAGCTACATGTTCTCTAAAGTGTTCCACTGCATCTTTTCTGCTGCATTTATTAAGGCTTGTTTTTAGCCTGTTTAAATTGTAAGTATTATTCTAAGCCTCTTAGTTTTGGTTTAAGCACTTGTTTAGGCCTACCCCTTAGCTCTCCCTGGCCTCTCTCCCTCAGATTCTGACAAATATGGATGGACAATTTCCTACGGTTTCTCCTGCCTGTCTGGTTGATATGGGCATCTGGAGATAGTGTAACAGCTGCCTCATGTACATGGGTAGCCATCTACTATTAACACCTAGGAACACAATTTGTGAGAGATACAATTACATTAAGAACCTAGTGTCTATGCTCTCTCCCTCACAAGTCAGTACATCTGGCACTGAGAAGGTTATTAACACAATCACTACACCTTAAACATCACCCACAACTATACAACACACATGCACATATGTGGAGGTTCTCAACAAAAACATACCCAAACAAGGAGACCTCAGAGGCAAAAGCACACGCAAACTCCACAACCTTCCACACCACATACCATGCATAGTCCACACACCACTGTCTTGCAACCACAAAGGCTTAACCATAACCTCAACATATTAGTCATAGGAGACTCCATTATGAGACACACAGATGTGCCTCTCACCAGGCTGGATAAGGAAAAGGTCACGGTTAGTTGTCTGTCAGGTGCCGGAATCTGCCATATCACACATGCATTCAAGTCTCTCAACAACAGGTACTGTTATGACTCCGTCATAGTCCATGTTGGGGTGAACGACTTGAGATGTACCTCCCTGGACTATATGAAGACAGACATGATTGAGCTCGCTGAATATGTGTCCCAGGCAGGTATGTCCCTAGCTTTAAGCAGCATTTTATTGTCACCCAGAATGATGCCTCAATACAAACAGAAAATGATTGACTTTAACAATTCACTTAGTTTCTGGTGTCATTTCAGGGGGATCCAGTACCCGACAGCCTGGGAAGATATGATTGAAAGACCACGATGCTTTGCCAGAGATGGCCCACATCCATCTCACTTGGGCTTCATGCTTCTGGCAAAGGCTCTTGCCCTCTCCCATAGTGCCTTTTTTAGGAAAAGTCATGAGGTTGATAAAACCAACATAAAAATTTCAACAAAACACAAATTAAAGGTCATGCTGCCAAATGCTAGGAGTCTAAACATGAAACTGCACTCATTGTAAGCATTCTTAACCCTGGAAGATGCTGACATTTGTGCAGTCAGAGAAACTTGGTTCAAAGCTGCAAAAACCACCCCAGTCTTATCTGGATATCCATCCTATCATACATTCAGACCTCAAACTGTGGGCAGCAAAGCCAAAGGAGGTGGAATTTCAATATATATTAAAGATACACACACCTCCAGGCTGGTCAAACAATATGATGCAAAGGAGACACTCCAGGTGCAGTTAACCATTGCCAAGACCCCTATTCAAACCATAGCTGGCTACAGGTCCCCAAATTTGACTCAAGAGGCCCATTCCACCTATCTGGACCTCTTCAAATCTATCAAAATTCAACCCTTTACCCTGATCCTGGGCAACTTTAACTACCCAACCATAGACTGGAAAAACTACTCATGCCAGAATGCAGATGCCCAGTGATTCCTCGATTTTATCAATGCAAATGCCTTGGAACAGCTAGTTGATACCCCAACAAGAGGTGATAATATCTTGGACTTGGTATTAACCAACATGAGTACCCACTGCGGCACCCCTACAGTATCATCCTTCCTGGTAAGATTTGATCATAAAGCGGTCACTTTCAAAGTCAGCATCTCCCCTGACCCCAATCTAGCTAGGGTCATATAAAGAAACTTCTCCAAAGCTGATTACAACCTCCTGAGGTATGGTATAAACAGCTTCACAGCCCTCTCCCCCTCTGTTGGAACTGGCACCAATTTCCAAATCTACACCAAAGTACTATATGAGCACTTATACAGATGCACGGAATCAAGAATACCTGACAGGACAAAATCATCCTCCGCAAGGAAGAGTAAATCTGTCTGGTGGACATTTGCAATAAATAAACTATATAGTAAAAGGAAAAAATTGCTGTCCAGGACCAAGAAGGAGCAGGTGCCCAATTGGAAGCAATTTTTCCTTAGCCTGAACAAGCAAATAAAAGCACTAGTGAAATCCTCTAAAGCCAACTTTGAGTCCAGATTGGCCACATCTACTAGAAAGAATCATAACGCCTTCTTCACATATGTCTGCAATCTCAAAGGAAGCACCCAGATCTGTTCAGAACTGGTGGTCAAGGACACCACATACACAAATGGTGTAGATATAGCCAACCTACTGGCTGACAGATTCAGTGAAAACTTCACCCCTCTGTCCCCCCATCAGTAAATCAGGAAATACCCAGTACCTGCCCCCCTCCCCTTGTCTCTAGGGAACAGGTCATCACTGCCTTCTCAAAGGCAAAAAGTACAGTCTCCATGGGACCTGAAAACAACCCAGGCTGCATCCTACATGAACTCAGGCATGAACTTGCAGCACCATTACGTACCCTATTCAACCAAAGCCTGAGAGTACTGGATTTGTCCCACATGAGTGGAGGACAGCCACTATCATCCCTTTACACAAACGTGGAGCGTCCACCGATCCGGGAAATTATAGACCCATCAGCCTAACTAGCCTAATCTGCAAGGCCATGGAACTGATTATTATGGACCTCATTAACAGGGACATTGCGAACCTCCAAACACTCAACCCTACACAGTTTGGCTTTGTCAAGGGGAGGTCATGTCTGTTAAATCTGGTCAACATCTTTGAGACAGTCACCAAAGCCATGGACAAGGGGAAGACAGTGCACACCACCTACCTTGACATGGCCAAAGCCTTCAACACTATTCTCCACTCAGGCATAACAGATAAACTTTCTCAACTAGGCATCAATCCATATGTTATCAGATGGGTAGCAAACTGGCTTACTGATGGAACCCACTTAATCAAAATAGGGGAAGCCACCTCAAGCAATAGACCAGTAACGAGCGGCGTACCCCAGGGATTGGTCTTGGGGCATCTGTTATTCAGGATATACTTCTCTGAGTTGCAGGCCAAAACCAGTGAACTATGATTGACCAAGTTTAAAGATGACTGCAAGCTGGGTGTGGTCATCAATTCCCCAAGTGATGCGGATGTCCTCCAAGAGGGTCTCACCCAAACAAATGACTGATGCCAGAAACATGGCCTTAAGCTGAATGCCAAAAAGTGCATCATCATCCCCTTTGGGAGAGTGACATCCCCATATATTAGCACAATAATAACAATGTCCTAAGCACGCAATCAGTTGTGAGGGATTTGGGCACCCAGGTTGATAGCAACCTGACTTTTGACCACCATGTTGCTTTCGTTGTATGGAACGCTTTCTACATGGCCCACCTCATAAGTAAGAGTATCTCATCAAAGGACAAGGTGGTCATAACATCCCTGCATTCTTCCCTTATAACGCCAATTATTGAGTACAATGCCCCCTCTGGCATGTACAAAGCACATGCAGAAGCTGGAGAGACCACAGAAGTTCCTCACCAGAACAATCCAGGGCCTCAAACATCTACCCTACACAGATAGGCTAAAAGCCCTGTCCCTCTACTCACTTTCATACAGACTCCTCAGAGGTGACCTCTGTCTGGCATACAAAGTAATTTCAGACCCTGCTTGATTGGACTGCTGCATATCTGCAAGTCAAGCTCCACTCAAGTAACCCACACACGTGACCTCAACCTGGTCTGTGACATCAATGGGGCTTGTTGGTGGGACAAATTTGTGTCCCAGAGACTCCTCTATCTGTGGAATAGACTCCCTTTCCATGTCAAGCAGAGTACCTCATTATCCCTTTTCCAGCGCAACCCGGATAACTGGACGGGAAACAGAAAATATACCCATGGGATTCCACCTGTGTCCCTGCTGGACAGGGGCTTTGGGTGTTGACTTGTCTAAACATGGGCTAAACTCTTGGCTAGATATATAAGGGTCTCAGGGCCAATAGCCTAGCAACTTCCTATGTCATATGAACAAGGGATCATGTAAAAGTATTAGAAATATTTTGGAAATTCTATGAAAGTCTATATAAAGTACAGAAATATGGAAATCAAGAAAAGTTACAAATAGAAATTTTTATGGAAAAATTAAATATGCCAAGGTTAGATGTAGAGGATGCTCAATTGTTAACAGTTAAGATAGGAGGAGATGATAAAAAATGTTCATTAGGAGAATATATGTGGGATCAGAGGTGAAAATTAATGTGGGTGGAGTCCTCTCTGATAATATCTGCTTGAGCAGAAGAACCAGGCAGGGGTGTCCTCTCTTCTGTTTATTTGCAGTATAATTTAGAAACACTGGCCAAGAAAATAAGGGATTCAGAAATTCAAGGATATAATTTAATTTGTATGGTAGTCAAGAAAAGCTGGATCTGTTTGCAGATAACATTATTTTATACCTACAAAAACAGAAAATGGAAGCTCTGTTATATGGATATCGATAGCAAGGTACAAGCAGTTAAAATGTTTTTAGTCCCTTTAGTCTTATACACAGGTCAGACATATTTTTACCAACCAGAGGAGAAGATGTGGATAGCAATTAATAAAGAGCTGAAGAATTGTTATCTGGGAGGTGAAGATGGCAAGAGTCAAGCGGGATAAGCTTATTCTTCCAAAAGAACAGGGTGGATTGGGATTGCCCAATTTGCAGGAGTATTTCAGAGCTACACAGGTAAGGCTACTATACACAGCACAAGCAGAAAACTACAATTCAGAGTGGAAAGAGATAATGAAACAGACGGGAAGCTCAAGAAACAAGGAGAGACTGGGATTTTGGATGCAGACCTTTAAGGAGAATAACAATAATCATACAGAATATTATATTCATAAAGCAGTAGAAAGTATTATAAGCACTAAGCCAACATGGGAATGGAGAAAGGAGATTCTGCTAATAGAAATGACTGCAATTAGGAATACAGACAATAGGCAAGAGGGGCCTGGAATTTACTGGAGAAAACAGGCAAAGGAACCAAGGTACTGGGAGCAAATAATTGGAGAGGGAACGGTATTAAAATGAAAAGATGCCAAGAACGTATTGGGACTGCAGGTTAGAGATTGCCTTCCCTATCAAGGATTGATATCAGAGTATAGGCAAAGAGACAAAAATAGGGGGGTTCTAAACAAAATAACAGCACTGGTAGAGTTTTTTGTAGAATATAGAAAGTACAGTTGTGTACACTTACCATAAATGTAGATGTTAGAGTATATTCACTGTTGCAGTCATCACATTTGGGTTATCCTGCCAGGGGTAGCCCTCAGTTGGTCCAAATACCAGAGGCTTAGTATTTTTGCATTCATTGCTGTCACTTCAGGACTGACGTCAGGTCGTCAGTGGTATAAAAACAGGCAGCCGACACCATTACATCAGTTTTTCTTGACCCAAATGTCAGGAGCCCCCAAACAGGGAGCCAAGTTATGGTGGAAAAACACCACCAATAAAAAGTAAATATCAATAGCCCTGTAAGGAGTGAGGAGGAAAGAGAGAGAGAAAGACAAGGGGGCTGGAGGGTAGGAAACCAGGAATGCAACAGTGAATACACTCGAACATCTACATTTATGGTAAGTGTACACAACTGTACTATGTTCTTCGTGTTTCACTGTTGCAGTCATCACACTTGGGTTGATTCCAAAATCTGAAGAATGGGTGGAGGCAGTCAAGAAGAGTTGGGGCTGGCTAGTATGCCCTGCAGGACTGTGGTTGCAAAGCCCGCCTTGGATTTGGAAAAGATAGGCAGGTGGTAATGCTTGGTGAAGGTATGAACAGAACTCCAAGTTGCAGCTTCCAGAATGTCCCTGGTAGGGACTCTTCTGAGAAAGGCTGTAGAGGTTGAAGTCGCCCTAGCGGAATGCGTTCTGACCCCCTAAGGGGGGTGGTTTCCCATGGCATTTGTAACAGAAATGGATACAGTGTGCTATCCATTTGGAGATGGTTTGTTTTGATATGGCCTTGCCCTCTGCCCCTGGTGCAAAGCTAACTAGTAACTGGTCAGATTTCCTAGAGGGCTTAGTCCTATCAAGAATCTGAGCTGCCTGTCCACATCTAAAGAGTGCATGATTCTTTCCCCCTTATTTTGAGGATTAGAGAAAAATGTGGGCAAATGGATAGATTGGTTGACAGCCACACCGGACACCACTTTAGGCATGAAAGTTGGATTAGTTCTGACAGAGACCCTGTCAGCGTGAAAAACAATGAAGGGTTCCACAGCCATAAGTGCTTGTTGCTCAGACACTCTTCTAGCTGAAGTGATGGCCAGAAGTAAGGCTGTTTTCTAAGAGAGGAATTTTAACTCTGGTGACGCTGCAGGCTTAAAGGGGGGGTAGCGTGAGCTTTTCCAACACAAAGTTAAGGTCCCAAGCAGGAGTAGGGGCTCTTCTTGGTGACCTTAAGTTGTTAGCCCCTCTCAGGAACTGCTTGATGAGAGGGTGTGAGAAGAGAGGTGGCTCAGTGGTGTAATGAGCATAGATGGCAGAGGCATGGATCTTAATGGAGGAGAAGGATAGGCTCCTGTGGAGTAGGTCTGCAAAGTAATCCAGGATGAGAGGTAAGGAGGGCTGTGCTGGATCCGCTCCTTTAGTGTGGATCCAGGAACAACACCTTTTCCACTTGTCAGCATAGGATTTTCTTGTACTGGGTCATCTGGCTTCATGTATGACATCCAGTACCTGCTTGCTTAGGCTGGCCACAGGAGGAAAAGTGAAGGAAAGAGCCAGGCTGCAAGGTTCAGGGTCTGCAATTACAGATGCAAAAACTGTCCCTCTTGCTGAGTCAGGAGAATTGGGATCTGAGGGAAGTTCCATGGAGGTAGCGGTAACAGACTGTACAGTAGTGGCTGCCAGTGTTGGTGTGGCCATTCTGGGGCAATCAGGATTGCCTTTCGTCTTTCCTCCCTTATCTTGAGTAATACTCTTGTAAGAAGAGGTAGAGGGGGAAATGCATAGATTGAGAGGTTTGCCCACTGGAAGGATAAGGCATCCACTTTCCAAGCTTGCTGTGAGGTTCCCTGGTGCAGAATTTGCTGAGCTGGTGGTTGTAGGGGGAGGCAAATAGGTCCAACTTCGGGGTACCCCATTTCTGGGTCACAAGGCTGAAGGTGTTGTGGTTTAATTGCCACTCGTGTGGGTCTAGGAGATTTCTGCTTAAGTTGTCTGCCACAGAGTTTTGGTTGCCTGGCAGGAAATGAGCTTGTAGGTGAATATGCATGGCTGAGCCCATGTTCCACAGGGTCATGGCTAATCTGCAGAGTGGGTAAGAGTGGGTTCCCCCCTGCTTGTTGATATACCACATTACTGTGTTGTCGGTTTTGATTAGTAGAGGCCCCGGAGAGAGTAGGGATCTGAAAGCTGTCAAAGCGTGCTGAACAGCTAGCATCTCTTTTTGGTTGATGTGCAGATGAATTTGATTTGGGTTCCAGTGGCCCTGAATGCACCTGCTGTCCAGATGTGCACCCCAGGCATAGTCTGATGCACCTGTGGTTAGGATCTGGCCGGCGTGGGGTTGTGTAAAGGGAAGCCCCTTGTTGTGTTTGCATGCTGCTGCCCACCAAAGGAACTCTGTCCTTAAACAAGGTATTATAGATATAATAGTTTCCAGGTCCTGAGAATGTTGGCACCAAAGACTTTTTAAGTACCACTGAAGTTTCCTCATATGCAGTCTGGCATATGGAATTAGTAGAATGCAGGAGGCCATGAACCCTAGAGCTTGCAGGATTTTCCTTGCAGATAGCTGGGTTCTGGTGGCCATATGAGAGAAGTAGAGCTTGACGTGGCAGAGTTGAAGATGTTAAGATTTGCACTGGGTGTGATGAGGATGGACAGGATTAGGAATAAGTATATTAGAGGGTCAGCCCAGGTCGGAAGGTTTGGAGACAAAGCCAGAGAGGCAAGATTACGTTGGTTTGGACATGTGCTGAGGAGGGATGCAGAGTATATTGGGAAAAAGATGTTAAGGATGAAGCTGCCAGGTAACAGGAAAAGAGGAAGGCCTAAGATAAGGTTTATGGATGTGGTGAGAGAGGACATGCAGGTGGTTGGTGTGACAGAGCAAGATGCAGAGGACAGGAAGAAATGGAAACAGTTGATCTGCTGTGGCAACCCCTAATGGGAGCAGCCGAAAGAAGAAGAAGAAGAAGAAGCCTGTCAGATAGGCTTGTTTTTCTGGAGTAAGAAATGCCATCTGGGATGCTGTGTCCAAGCTTGCTCCCAGGAATTAAATTTTTTGACTGTGGACTAGTTTCGATTTCTTTTCATTGATAGTGAACCCCAGGAAGGTTAAAAGGTCCTTTACAAATGTCAGGTGCTGCAACAGCTTTTCCTAACTGTCTGCCTGAATCAGGCAATCATCCAAGTAGAGGGTAAATTTGAATATTTCTCTGTCTGCAATAAGCAATGGCTGCAGCCAGGCATTTTGTAAAAACTCTGGGAGCAGTGGATAAGCCACAGAGAAGTGCAGAGAATTGATAATACATAGATCCTGCCCTGAAACGTAGATATTTCCTGCAGGAATCCCTGGCTGGGATTTGCAGATAGGCCTCCTTTAGGTCTAGGGTGGCTAACCAAGCATCTTTGGACAGCATAGGGAGAAGCTGCTGCAGAGTGAGCATTTTGAATTTTGGTACTACCAGGAAGGTGTTTAGAATGGATTGATCTAAGATTGGGCACCAGGTGCCCACTTTTCTGGGTACCAGGAAAAGTCTGGAATAAAAACCTTGGCCTATCTGTTCTGCAGGAACAGGCTGAATTGCCCTTATGGACAGCAGGGACTGAATTTGGTTTTGTGCCTCTGCCCACTGGTTTGGAGGAAGGTCTGGGAACCCTTTTGGGGTTGGCAGCATGTGGAATTAACATTTGTACCCCTGGGATACTGCATTGAGAACCCATTGATCATTGGTGATGGAGGTCCAGTTTTTTGCATGGTGGGCATGTTTTCCTCCTAGGGGCATGAGCAATTGGGTAGAGGTGAGGGGAGGAGTTGAGAAGTCATTGTGAATTTTTTCTATAAGGGGGTGGCTTAACACTCCCCGATTTAGAAATGGAGGTACTCCATTGCTTAGATCTCTGCATACCCTGAGACTGTAATCTGGGGGGGGTCTGTTTCCCCTAGGTCTAGTTTGAGGTGGCCTTGAGGGTGCTGAAAAGGACCAATGTTTTGAGGGGCAATGCCTACTGAATCTTGGAGGCTGCACTTGCAAAAAATCTTTGACTGTCTGCATAGGCTTAGCTTTTTCTTCCATCTTTTTTAAAACCTCTTCTGCTTTGGTGCCAAACAGATTGTCCTTATTCAGTGGTGCATCCAACAATTTTGATTTGACATGGTCTGGCAAGGTCTGCTCCTTAAGCCAGACATGCCTTCTAAATACAGAACCTGTGACTGCTGCCCTGCAAGATGCTTGTAGGGCATCAAACCCACGTTGCAGGGTATGCTTGCTGACCTGGCTTGCAGAATGCATAAGCTCCTGTAATTCTTTATTTTCTGCACAGTCAGGGAAGGTAGATAATTTTTGCTTAATAAGTTCCATAGTATGTTGCTGGTATTTCAGCATGTGGAACTGACAATTGAATGCTCTGATGGCAAGAGTTGCAGACGTGTATACTTTTTTACCCCATCTGTCTAAAGCTCGGGAATCACTGTCTGAGGGGGTGGGATTCTTAGCTGTAGTTGCTTTTATTCCTTTAGGTCCTTGGAAGATGACCTCTGGGTCAGCAGTAGGATTTTTATGGAGAAATTTGTGTGAGTCAGGGACTCTGTAGTACCTGTCAATTTTCCTGGGAGCAGGGGGTAAAGTATCAGGAATTAGACTGGATTCCATTAAGACATCATACACAACATCCAGAACAGGAGGGATAGCTAATGGTCTGTGCTGTGGTAAATCTAAAAATTCCCTGAGTCTCTTTTTGGGCAGAGGATAATCCTGGCATTCTCAATGGAAATGCTCTCTCAAAGTATGTAGGGTATCACCAAAAGAAAAATCCTCTGGAGGGGAGGCAGAAGGAATGGATTCCTCTGCATCTGAATCCTCATAGGCAGATAAGGGCACGCCTTCATAATCAGAAACCTCAGAGTCATTGGACACTTGGTCAGATAAAGCTGCTGGAGACAAGTCTCTTTTTCTTTGAGCTGGCTTCCCCTAATCAGCATGATAAGGTCTTCCGTCATTTTAAGCAACTGTGATTGTGGCAAGGAAGCAGGCACTTGAGTTAGGGTTGTCGGTTTTTTAGGCGTACCTCGTACTCTTGGCCTTAGAAACTCAGTAGTTTCAGAAAGAATTGAAGATGTGAAAGAAGTCGTTGGTTTGTGTCAATTATCGGTAGTGCAAAGAAATTCCTCAGAAGCTGGTGCCTGCACAGCGGCTCCGGACCCATCCAAGGTACAGACACCTGCAGGTTCCATAGTCAAAGAAGAAGAGTCTCGCGGCATACCAGACTCCGAACCAGTCTTGGTAGTGGCCTGGGAATTCATCGAAGTGGGCATTAGGGGCTGTGAAAGTGCCTCACTGAGTACCAGGGAACTGGTGACTAGCTTAATGGAAGCATCGTCGGTAGTTTTGGACCTGTGCGGTCTGTCTCTCTCTTTATCCTTACGTTTTTTCGGAAGATCGGTAGTTGGATGGCTTACCAAAGCCATTTCGGAATACGGAGATCGAGAACGAAAGTATTTAACTACAATAAGGGCCTGATGATGAATAGGTCACGTGTTGAACAAAGCACAAAACCGGCAGCAAAATACGTCGTGGTATGGACCTAAACAGGTGACACAGTAAGAATGGAAATCTCTGTGTGGTATTTGCTTTCCACAGGCGACACAATTGATTACTTTGTCTGACATCAGTTAGAGCAAGAGAAAAGGATCCCCAATGGGGTACTTAGCTTTAGAAGACTTCAATTTCTGACACAAAAACTCAGGTAGCGGCCGACCGCCACTCGTGCAAACTGCTTCTGCTTCAGGCTCTTTGGCAAGAAAGACTGATGTAATGGCGTCGGCTGCCTGTTTTTATACCACTGATGACCTGACGTCAGTCCTGAAGCAACAGCAACCGATGCAGAAATACTAAGCCTCTGGTATTCGGGCTGACTGAGGGCTACCCCTGGCAGCATAATCCAAGTGTGATGACTGCAACAGTGAAACACGAAGAACATCAAAAGTTGCTGTTAAGAAAGGAATAATTAGTAGAGCATATAAAATATTACATAATAATTACAAGAATCAGAGACAGTTAGTAAGGATTGGGAAGTGAGGTTGGGTAAGCAATTCACAAAGAAACAATGGGAGGATAGATGCATGTCTCCCAAATATGCAACAAAGTCTAGAAGATTTAAGATCTTTGCTTGGAAGTGTTTACATAGGTATTTTTACACCCCAAACAGATTCCAAGAATTTTTCCTCAGATAGACAGCAAATGTTGGAGGTGTGATGAGGAAGAGAGAAGCAACTGGGAACATATTTCCTGGGAGTGTAATGAGTTGGCAGACTTTAAAGATTTCCTGCAAACTGCTCGGTTGGAGGTACTGGGTGAGCAAATTGGTGTAACTAAGGAAATTATTTTTTGAGCTATGATACAGAAGCAGAATTGCCTATACAAAGCAAGGCCTTGTTAAGTCTAATTATGATGGCTGCCAAAAAAGCAATTACTAGAAAATGGTAATCAAAGTCTACATCAACTTTACTAAAAGTAGCGAAGATAGTAACAGAGATAAAACAACTGGAACTGGGATCTTTAGAAAAGGGCAGGAGCAAATTACAAAGGAAAAATAGAAAGTGTGGGATCAATACATGCAGAGGAGGAACAAGGTTTAAAAGAAAGCAGGAATTGAATGAGCTATGGTTGACTGACAATGACTGGATTATATTATAAGTGATATATAATGTTTGCAGCTACAGTTGTGTCGGCATGGTTTGTAATATAATCAAAAACAAGCAGCAAGTGGCAAGGAATAAACTGATAAAAGACAAAAACCACAGCCACCAAGCCCAAATGGTTTGTAATATATAATGTTTGCAACTGAGATTGTGTAGGTTTGTTTATTTTTCATTTATGTAAAAGTAAGATTGCTTACGTCATGCATGATAATTTATAAAAATGTTTCTTATTTTAAAAAAGTAACAGTAGAAGTTGAGGGGGGGATTCTAGTGATCAGAGGCTTCATCACCAAAAACATAAGATGATTAAAGGTGAGCAAGATGATAAGATATCACAGAGAACTGCACTAGACCTGAACCCAGAAAGACAAACTTTGAAGTCAAAACGTTTCTCACAGAAGTCTGGAGGTGTTCACATGTATTACTACACTTGAGCATCACTAACTTAATTGTGAAAGCACAGGGAAAACCCAAAGTTGATTAGGAGTTTGGGTGCAAGGTAGCTTTTTTGAAGATGCTATCAATGTTGTTGCTTCTTTCGGCTTTTCCCGGTTAGGGGTCGCCACAGCAGAACTCCGGTCTGCTAATGATTGGTAGTTGATTTTTACATGCAGAGTTACCAGCCCTGACGCACAACCTTCAACGAAGGTACGCCCATTCACACATGTCTCCATGCAGAAGATGCTCTAGCTGAGAATCGAACCGGACAGCGTCTTACTGTGAGGCAACAACGCTACCGCAGCACCACCACATCCACTACCATTATGGTCAGGAATGAGAGGATCAGCCACTGCAAATTCTGGCTTGGGAAATGGACCATGAAGAACAGACTATGATTAGTGAATGACTAAGAGAAGCATGATGTAAGGTGCCAATTTAGACTCCCATATTGCTCCAGATAGGACAGCTTTACTAAAATTTGGATGTGAACTATGTATCAACTGAGTTTAATGGGGGAGAGTTGAGGAAAGATGGATGGAGTGGTCATTGGGAGGGGGGAACAAAAATTAATCCAAGACACAAACAAGAATGGAAATGACAACAGCCTAAATGGGAAAAAAGACATAAGACAGAAAACAAACAGTAGACGAAGGACACACAAGATAAAAAAAGCAAAGGACATGGGAGATGCACAAACAAAATAAGGTCTTGGTTTATGAAAAAAACAAAACAAAATCTGGTTAGAAAAATGTGGGAACTACAAAGGGAAGTACTGCACAGATAGAAACAGGGAACGGATGTAAATGAAATCTGAGAAAATTATAAGGGACAGGGGAATGAAGTCCCAGAAAAATAATTGTTCTGGCAAGATAGAAGGGACAGGATGTGTGTGTGTAGAACAGCAGTCTATATAAGACAAGGCATAAACTGTGAGGTAAATATAGGCAAATTAAGACCTGCCATGGCATGGACTTCAATGACAACAAAGTGCATTTCCCCAGCAATCAATCAATTTAGAATGAAGAAAGGGGGAAAAAAGCTTGTGATTGGATGCAATATAGCAACCATCTGACACAGAAAACAGAAACTTTAAAAGGTGAAGAAAATAATAAGAGGATAGAGCAAAAAGAAAAAAAAAACTTTGTTGCTTATGGATGATTATTTCTGTCCGAAGAAGTCTTTAGAATGATGAAAATATATGTACAGTGTTGGCATTAATTTGTTTGTGGAAGTGACATTAAAACCTTTCTGTCGAGCCGTGTCTGTGCTTCAGTGACTCCCTGCAACCCTGTGCTTTGTTTTACTGGTTGTTTTTGAGGGTTGTTTCTTCTGATTTTGGTTGGATGCTTATGGATGATCTCACTCACTGAGAAGCAAACTGTCATACTCCTGCATTCAAATTTGGGAAGTAAAATGAGCTGAATGAAATACTAATCAAGGTGGAATTTATCCAGCTACGAAAGGTATTTAAAAGAAAAAAAATATGAGACTTTGTAATTACCTAGGATGGAAGAGTTAAGAGAGCTTGAACACCCCCCACCCCCAGGTCAACTGTGGCTATGCCACTGTATGGTTCACAAGAGAGGAAAAGGTACGCAAACAAAGGAACATGACCAAAGTGTGGCAGTATTGAAAAGCAGATTACAAGAACATGCATATGAGCTTTAACTGTTTTGCCAGACTCTTTTTCTAGAAAGAATGTGTATATGCAACATTATCACAAGATACTGTAACAGGTGTTCCTTCAGAGGGCCAATGTACTTCATAGAGCACAATGAAAGCTGTTTTAGGGCAGTCGCATCAAATTACACCATTGTTTTTGTCACGGTTGGTTAACTACATGCTTCAAAACAAGACATGCCTATGTGATGTAATGAATGGCATGAAGTTTCTTAGCAGAATGAGCTTGCAAAAACTACATTGTTAACAGTGTCAATGTCAATCAAATAAAAAAATCACCTTTTTTCCTATGTAAAAGGAGCTGAACCCATGTTGAAAAGACTCCATTGCGTGGTCCAAATCCTCCCATCATATCCCATTTGTATTTAAAATAAAGAGAAGCTATCAAAAATATGGCGATGAGGATACCATAATGTAGCAAATTTGTTTACATTAGCACTTGCTGTTCTAAACTCTGTGACATTTCTGTAATTTTAGTTAATATAAACTCATATCTCTGTGCATTTAATGACTGAATATTTAATCTCAAATCTTTAAAAAAATCACCTGCGTGTGACAACAGTCATACACCAACAACTCATCTACACATTACTGTACATTCAATGACTGTATATTTAATCCCAAATCTCTAAACATTACCTGTGTGACAACTGTCATACATTGTTTATACAGAAGTATATATTTAGGCTCTAATGTCCAGTAATGTGAAACCATTATCTTCAAAGGGAGACTCTATTATGAAGAACACTCTTAGCAGGTGGTCTTATTTGCCCAAATACCTGAAACAAAAAATGATTTATGGCAACACATGTATTTTCTTTAGGGGAGACTGAGGGATGACATAATGATTAAGGTGTTTACCTTTCTGACACAAGATACAGGGTCTGATTCTCTGTTTTGAAAAGAAATTAGCTTGGTTTAAAATAGCCTTCAAGGGCAGCTAGCCTCGGACTTACCTCTGAACCTATGAATACACTCACCTGGAAAAGGTACGAATGAGCTCATTTATTAGCACTTGGTTTTCCATGACAGTACATACGCATCTATAAAACTTCAACTACAACCCACCACCCATTTTATGTCTATTTCCAACCAAAATTTCTCAGCTCATTTGTTACTGCTGCAACTGCTTTGTCAGTACATTTTAAAGGAGGCAACAACATGTTGCACCATCCTTTAACCATGCTTATCATTACTTCAGAAGCTTACAATTGAATGCACCTATTTTTTGGAAGGTTTAAGATCCACTTGGATTTTCTCCAAGGGTACTTCAGTCTGCAGTTTGCAACTCCATGCTATTTACATCTGCTAGCTGCCAATTTAAGAATTTAACAAAATGTAAGGAGTGTTATAGCTCCTCTGCTACAAGAGCACGTACTTCCTAGTGCCCTGGCCAAATTTCTCCATTCACTGCAAATATCACCTTGTGTAATGACTGAAGCATATTCAGTGAATCAATGCACATTCCTGGTTATTTTTATTTTGTTTGCTTCTTGTTTACTAGGGTAGAACACTGATCCACCTAAAACTTTTTGAAACTCAGCCAGGGAGTACTGTCTTGTTAAGTGACTTGCTCAGAACCTCACAGTACGCAAATGAAGTCTGAGGGAATTAAACTCTGGATTACAGGAAGCAGCTTATTAACAACTAGTAGCTTTAATCCTTTATTAAATAAATGCATACATAAATTGCATACATACAAAATAATCCCAGCAAAAACATATCTACCATTATATCAGATGGAGCAAGCACTACATTAACAGTGACTTACCTTTTGCCATGCTTTTTCTGGTAACAGAGTTTCAGACAGGCTGGAGTCCAACCATGGCATATTAAACATCCAGTAGCTACTAGGAAGCTTCACTTGCCAATGCTGATGTTTAGCTGAGGTGTTCTCCATTTATTCTGCAGATTACCCAATAATAATAAATAATAATATTATTCATAATAATAATTCATTTTAGAATGCTACACAAATAATACACAACTTTTTGTATAAAAGCATAGAATTTGTTAGCAAATAAAGACCATCTGGTCAGTTCAGTCATTCTATTTCCTCTTTGAGTGAATATGCTGTAGTTCTAAGTGATCTAATATTCTACTTTCTTCTTCTCTTCATTAAAATTATGTTGTTTGGGAGCATGACATGGTCATAGTCTGTGTGTTTACCAGCAATCTGGTTATGTAGAGTTGGGCATAATTCTGTAGTGAGAGTGACAAGTTGTTTGAAAGGAAAGTTTCATTATGTTTTAATATGTAATTTTGGGCATCATAAGGATCTATATTTTATGTGAATTTCCTGCATTTCTGTTAAAGTTTTGTATTACATAGTCATGCATTTGTGCAAGGTCATCCCACCATCCTTGACAAGTACTACTTTATTCTCTCCAGGTCATGCTGGGTGACACCTCTGTTATATGTTATTGTGTCATCTGCAGAAAGAGATATGCCTCTCTTTCCAGATCATCTGTAATATCTACTGCACAGGTCTTTTCAATACATATACAGTATTTTGTGTCTTTTGGCTTTTCCCAGTTAGGGGTCGCCATAGCGGAACTCCGGTCTGCTAATGATTGGTAGTTGATTTTTACTTGCTGAGTTACCAGCTCTGATGCACAACCTTCAATGAAGGTACACCCATTCACGCATGTCTCCACGCAGAAGACGCTCTAGCTGAGAATTGAACCGGACAGCGTCTTAGTGTGAGGCAACAACGCTACCGCAGCACCACCACAGACTGCGTGATACATATATAGTATATATATATATATATATATATATATATATATATATATACACACATACATATATATATATATATATATATACACATACATACATTTACACACACACACACACACACACACATCTCAGCAAGTGCATTAAAAGAGACTGATTACAGCACTATACCCTGGCCACTGTCCATCTCTTCCCTCCCCACTACAGATTCCACTTATAACTTTATTTGCAGACATTTTACTAAGGTCACCACCTTATGACCTGCACTTAGTCTGGCTAATTTCTACAGTTATCTTTCATGTAGTACTCTGTGCAACTCCCACAAAAACTAAACAGTTTATATGTTTATCCCTTCTTTAATGTATTACTATGACCACAATTCAAATATTTTTTTGACATAACTCTCATAAGAATAGGCGGCGCAGTGGTGCAACGGTTAATGCTGTCGCCTCACAGCAAGAGGTTCTCCAGTTCGATTCTTGGCTGGGGTGCCTTCTGTGTTGAGTTTGCATGTTCTCCCTGCGTTCGCGTGGGTTTTCTCCGGGTACTCCGGTTTCCTCCCACATTCTAAAGACATGCTTCTGGAACATTTCTCCCCAGGCCTCCACTGAAAACAAGATCTGTGGGACCTAGTCGGACTTTCCCGGTCAACAAACGTTAAATAAATAAAAAAATAAAATAAAAAAAAAGAACTGTGTTACCTTGGATCCTGCACCTTATTATCCTGCAGATAATAATGAGGTCTGTCCTTTTCAAATCAGCTGCATCATTTTTCCCTTATTACTGACATCTGTGTAGTCTGTAGCCTACAGACCATGGTTTCCATCTCTGTGAAATGAAGTCAAATCCACATTTTGTTAGTCCTTTGGCACTACGCTATCTTTCCACAACAAGTTAGTAGTGGTTTCACTACTTCTATCCCTAGTTACTAGACTATTCTGTGGTAAATTCCAACTAGCTCTTTAGTTTGAAGAGGTCTTTCTGCTGTAAAATATCTTTGCCTTCTTTCTGTCTCTTCGAAATCTTCTTCACCAAATCAGCTTCCCCTTTCCTGCATGTGTACCCAGATGACTATAATCTATTCACTTTGACCTTCTCTGCACTTGGACCTACTTTGGCTTCTGCTTTGCTATCATCATTTTTTCTTCTGTCCCACAGTGTGCATCCTATCACCTATTTCAGGTACTTCATCTTCATTACCTCTGCCTTCCTCAATTGCTCTTTCTGCACTGCCTAGGTTTTTGTACTGTACAGAAGTACTGGTCACACCACTGTTTTGTACATCTTACTTTTCAAGTTTCCTTGGCATTTTTCTCTCACACATTACCCCTGACGCTCTGTACTAGCTGGCTGCAGCCCCTCTGACTCTAGCTGTGACCTGCTCATTCAGAATTTCCTTCTCCCTAAACATTCCAGATACTTTAAGCTGTTAATCTGTTTCACTGTTTTCCTTCCTATCTCAATACACAGTGTCTTTTGATTCTCCCATTTGCTGCCACAATAACGGTTATGTCTGTTCAGTTTCATCCCGTGTGCCTTCCCTTCTGCATTGTCAATGGAGCTGGCAACACTTGCACCTTTCTGAGCAGCAGAAAGAGAAAGCAACAAATAGAGAGAGAAGCTCATGAATTACTATGAGCCCAAACAGAACTTGCAACTTATTCATCATTTGTTCTTCACAAGAATTAACAAGGTACTATATACACTACAGATCAGCAGTCTCAGGTTCAAATGACTAACTATACTCATGTGAGGGCTAGCAACCAAAAAAGCTCAATCATTAATTGTAACTTTCTGAAAAACTGCAATAAACAACTGGAGTGTTGCAGAAAATGAAATGTATACATACACAACAATTTGAAATATTCAAAATACAAACCCCTAAGACAACTCCCTCCATCAATAATATGGACGTAAAGCAACTTAATTATAATCAATAAAATGAATATAAATCAACAATATTACATAGGATGGAATTAAATTACAATGACCATGAAACAGTGGCAGACCACTTTGCAATTAAGCCATGATAAAGGGAGATATTCCAGGGTGACTCTGTCACCACTGCTATTCTGCCTTGTCCTTAACCCATTAAGATGTCTACTTAATAGCTTAGGCAATAGCTACAATTTGGTTCCTAGAAAACAACAAAGTGTAAAGACTTCTCATCTTCTCTTTGTCAATGATTTAAAACTGTATAGCTCATCAGATGAGGAACTGAAAGCAGAACTGCAAGTTGTCAAAATGTTTTCAGATGATATAAGAATGTCATTTGGTCATGATAAATGTGCAAAAGCAACCTTTAAAGCAGGAAAACTGCAGCACCAGTAAAACATCAGCTTGGGACAAGAATGTGATATAAAAGAACTTGAGCAAGAGGGAGTATACAAATATTTGGAAATTGATGAAGGATCAACAATAAAACATGATCAAATGTGAATAAAACGTAGTAAGGAATAGTTTAGAAGACTTAAATTAATCCTGAAAACAGTGTTGACATCTGGGAACAAAACCCAAGCTATAAACCAATTTACTCTTCCTGTCCTACCTTACAGTTTTAGAGTGACTGACTGGCCCCAAAACGTGTTGGATAGATTAGATAAGGAAACAAGAAGGATGCTTCACGCTCACCAAATGATTTATAAAATCAGTGCATACCAAAATTATACATTCCGAAGAAGGGATGGGTCTGCTTGAAACTGATTACATGTATAGATCTGCAATCGTGGGACTCCACACATATCTGCTGGCCTTACAAGACCCAAACATAGTGAAAGTTTTGAAACATGAGGAGAATAAATCTAAGATGACTTCTTTGTTTAATCTAGCAGAAGCATATCGGCCTCAAGCAGGAATGGAAATCAAACCAGAAGTAGATAAAAATCTAGCAGCAACTGAATGTGCCAAAAAAGAAAGAATATAAGGTGAAGGACCAGATGAGAAGGCAAGAAATGTGAAAAATGCATAAATATAGTTGCAAATATAGAAAACTTCTAGAAGAACCTCATGTTGATCAGGAATGAATGCAGGAATGGTTAAGGCGAGGCAAATTCAAACCAAGAGATGAAAGGTTAATATTGGCAGCCCAAGATAGTGGGCTACGTACACACTGGTTTACAAAGTCCATTGAACATGTGGGAGAAACAGACAAATGTAGGTTTTGTAAAACCAAATTGGAAACAGTTGCATACCTTGTGACTGGTTGTGACATACTACAATAGAAGGGTTGATATCAGAATAAATTTTTATGTAAAAAATAAGTTTCAAAAAATTTGAATGGATACTGCCAACCAAAAATATGCATGTATGTGATTTAGTAATGTATGTAGGCATTAATAAAAGGATCCAATGTTGTTGGATTATAGAAATTCTGAGATCTCTTTCCTATGACAGGCAGAATTTACCCATAATGTCTAACTTACTATTTACTAAAATTTTTATACTGACAGATAAGAATCCCTTGATTCTGTGCTTTATCCTGGCTATTGTCCAAAATCCATTGATCAAATAATTAGTTATCCTACTGCTTAAATTTTAATAAATTCAGTTTATCCCATTCATTGATCAGCTTAGCATACAACATTCCTAGACCAAACGCATCTTCAAAATGTTCTTTAAATTAAGTAAACCACATTTGGGCAGTGTCGGACAACAGTTGTTCCCAGTAAACAAGACACCCTTGTCTGCCTATGTTCGCTGACTTCTTACTTCAACATTTCTTTTTTAACACCTTTATTGAATTATCACTTAAGACACAAAGAAAAGCAAAAATGGATTTATATAAAAGAAAATAACCCATGTTAACATGTTCACAGTTGCAAACATTATACATCACATATATTCTTTCATACAATTATCATCAGTCCAACATTACATAAATTGATAAATTCCTCCCTTCCTTTACATCTCACTCCCTCTCCAAACCATTATTTTGCATGTACTATTCCCCACAATTTCCATTTTTATTCTATGTAATTTGCTCCTACCCTTTTCTAAAGATCCCACTTCCAGTTCTTTTATCTGTTACATTATTCATTACTTCAACTACAGTTGGTTTAGACTTTGATTTCCATTTTCTACTAATTGCTTTTTTTTGCAGCCACCAGAATTAAACATAAAGCTGTATTATGTCTAGGCAATTCCTATGCTGTATTCCAGCTTAAAAAAATAATTTCCTTAGTTACACACATTTGCTCACAAAATATTTCTGACAGAGTTCTCTGCAGGGAGCATTTAAAGTCTGCCAAATCATTACACTTCCAAAACATGTGTTCACAGTTATTGCGTTCCTCCTCTTCACACCTCCAACATTTGCCATCTACCTGAGGAAAAAAATTCTTTGGAGTCTGTGCAGGGTGTAAAATATACCTATGCAAACACTTGCATGCAAAAATTCTAAATCTTCTAGACTTTGTTACACATTTGGGAGACATACATATGTCCTCCCATTGTTTCCTTATGAATTCCATATCCTATCTCTCTTCACAACCTTTTCTAACCTTCTCTGATTGATTCCCATAGTTATTGTACAGTATTTTATATGCTGTGCTAATTATCCTTTTTTAGCAGCTGCTTCTGTTCTGCATTTAACTAAAAAGCTCTACCAGAGCAGGTAGTTTCCCTAGGAATCCCCTATCCCCTTCTTTTTGCCTATATTCTGATATCAATCCCTTATAGGGAAGGCAGTCTTTAGTTTGCAGTCCAAATGTTCTCCTGGCCTCTTCCCACTCTATTACCTTTCTCTCTCTCTAGTTATTTGCTCCCAATACCTTGGTTCCTTTTCCAGTTTTCACTGGTAAATTCCAACCCCCTCTTGCTTATTCTCTGTACCCCTAATTGCAGTCATCCATATCAGCAGAACCTCCTTTCTCCATTTGTGTTAGCTTAGTTCTTAGAGTACTTTTGCTGCTTTATGAGTATAATATTCTGCATGGCTGTTGTTCTCCTTAAGAATCTACATCCAGAAAATAAGGAGAGGGTGGAATTTTGGATTTACCCCCACTTGATCATAATCCCTTTCCATGTTGAATTATAACTTTCTGCTTGTGTTTTGTATACGAGCCTTAACTGTGTAGCTCTGAAATATCCCTTCAAATCAGGTAATCCTAAACCACATTGTTCTATTGACACTTGTCGTCTTCCTCTCCCAGATAAAATCATTCAACTCTTTATTAATTACTGTCCACAACTTTTCCTCTGGTTGATAAAAAATGCCTGACCTGTATATAAACTAGAGGGACTAAAATATTTTCACTTCTTGTACCCCTTGCTATCTATATCCATAAACAAGAGCTTCCAGTTTCTCATTTTGTTTGTATTATCTTTTGTTTAGTCTCTCCCCACATATCCTTAGGTGCCATAACAGAATCCTTTTTAACTCAAACTCCTAAACGCTTCATTTTACCATGTCCCCATAAATATGTGTACTGTTGAACCAATTAATGTGTGGGTATATAGCTTACAGATATAGCATTTGTTTCAACTTCATTAATTTTATTATATTGTGAAAAGACTTAAAACGGTCTCATAATGCTCCACAACACTGAGATGTCCTTTCCTGGTTTTATCAGTTACAAAACAATATCATCTACAAATAAAGCCAACTTTTTTGATTATCATACCAATTATATCCTTTAATTTTTAAGTCCCTTATTATCTTTGTCAATGGCTCTAAATATAATGCAAATAACAAAGAGGAAAGAGGACACCTCTGCATGGTTCCTCTATTCAGACAAAACTTACCAGAGAAGAAACCTCCCACTTTCATTTTTGTCTCCTATCCCTCATATATCCTAATATCCTTATTATTGTATCAGGGAATGCAAATGCTTCCATTGCTATACTCATAAAACCCAACTCACTCTGTTGAATACGCTCTCTGCATCAAGACCCACTAACAACAGTTGCATTTTCTTGCATTCTGGTTCCCTCTGGATCATCGCTGTTCTGCTAATGTTGTTAAATGGTTGCTTCCTGTCCACAAAACCACACTGATCCATATCTATCTATTTTGGCAACATCTTTGCCAATGTTTTTAGCTATTACAGACATAAAAACTTTATAACCATAGTCTGGAATAATTTAATTTTAACCTTTGTCATCCCCTATAAATAATTCTTACTACTTAACCATATCTCTTTTTCTTTTATTTCTACCATATTTTTAAAGTCCACTTTCATCATATCCCACTCAGTAGCTATAACGTCTAAAAATTTGTATCCTTCCTAATAACTCTTGAATAATTTCCACAGCCCATTCCTTAAATTCCTCTATTTTTAACAGGAAGGTAGGGATTCACCAATGTCTCATATGTACTTCATTACCGTGTACTTATATCTTAGTTGTTACTGAAGCATGATCTGTAATAGTTATTGGATGAATGTCAAAGCTTTCATTTAAATGCACATATTCCTGTGGAATAGGTTTTTTCTCTAGTCCAACACAGTTATTGTACCTTGGAGAATAACATGTAAATTCTGTCAGAATTCTTACTACTGAATTCATGTCTTCCATACCAAATATTTTCTTAAATTTCTTAAGACATCTACCCCCTTTTGTTATATTTTCTCTTCTAGGTCCCCAAAAAAATCCTTACTTTTGTAAATAAAGTTCCATTCCCCACCTATAAGTAATACTCCTAGCTGTAATCTGATTTCTCAATTTTTATTTTACTTAACATCAGTTTTTGGTGGAATATAAATACATGCCAGCATACAGCAGGGAAAAACTAACCTAAAATTAAGGCTACCCATTCTAAGATATGTTACAGCCTTTGCTACTACTTACAGTAATTGTTGTCTGTTCTTGTCTTGTCTTTATTCCCTTCCCAGATGTGAAAAAAACATGTATGTTTTCAGAAAACATACATACGTTTTAGCCTTAAGAAAAAGTGCACTGGCTGTCTTTAAATAAAAGTAAATTCTAGACTGTTCTAGTAAATGCATTAACATATTTAGTTGCCAGAAAAGCTGCTATCTCATATTCACTTCCAATAATTTCAAACTTCATTTTTTACTGAACTGCTTGCCCTTCTCTCGGTAAGCAATGTCCAGACCTCTCAATTTATTACCTTCACCTTTAGTCAGCTTGCGTCCATGGAAAGATAAGAACAAAATGTATAGCCGCCCTCATCTCCAGATTTCTCAACTGCCACTGACCATTTATTTGCTTAAAGAAAACTATTTATTACATTATGATCTCTCATTTTTTAAAACCTGCTTGCATTCACAAAAAGTCATTAGATTAAACTGAGGGCATTAATTCAGATATTCACATACGTAAAAGTAAAAGTAAAACATTTCAGTCCTACATATATTAAAATCACTTTTACACGCCTTTCCTCACCCCAACAGCCCAAGATTACAACCTGTTGACTTAAAAGTGCTTTTGTCCAGCCTTTCTTCTCTTTTTACATTGTAATGCCTACATTTCTTAAAACTAAAAAACAGAGAAAAAAAAAACAACTGCTTGCTTTAGTATTATTACATACAATGATCACTGAAAATACTTTTTTATACAACATGCAGTTTGTTTTATACAAATATCGTTAAGAACAAAAATTGTTTTATTACAGTTACCTTTCCCCTTTTTCTCCCCTCTTTTTTAATGCCCTTCCAAACATTAATGATATGACATGGGGCATATGCCTGTCAGTCCCCCAACAAGTTTAACAAAGTTAACAAATCCAATCTTTCTCTGCCACTTTTTCTTACTTTTTTATTTCGCACATGTGGCTTTTGCTTTATGGTCTCACATTTATTCACTAATTTCAGTGATGCTGGTCTTCTTCCTGTTTATCTCCAGCACCCATCCTCAGACTTTGGTTCACATCCTAGGTACTCCTGGTTCTTCTAGTCAACTCCTGTGTAATTTTTCTGTCTCTCAAGCATTTTCCCTTGGAACATTGGAGAAGGTTTCACTGGCAAAGTATCTCTATGAGCTTTACCATCAAAAAAAATGAGAAGCAAAGTCCCTTCTTTTTGATGGCTCACACCTTGTTGGACAAACATTTTTATTTCCCCCTTAGCCTGTTCTGCATAAAAAAATGACTTTGATCCTCCAGGAAAAAAATATTCTGACGATAGCTGCATACAGCAGCTCAAATCTCATACCTGCCTCTCAGCGTTTCCTGATTGCTGAAGTACTGAATTTAGTAGCAAGAGATAAAATAACTGGAAGTGGGATCTTTAGAAAGGAGTATGAGCAAATTACATAGAAAAATGGGAATTGTGAGAACAGTACATACAGAATAATATTTTGGTGGAGAAATTAGGTTTAAGAGAAGGCAGGAATTGAATGCTCTGTGTAATGTTTGACTGCCAATGGCTATTATAAGGGATGTATAATGTCTGGAACTGAAAATATGTCAAGATGGTTTGTTTTCATTTATATAAATGTATGATTGCCTATGTCATAAGTGATAATTTAATAAATGTATGATTGCCTATGTCATAAGTAATAATTTAATAAATATATTTCTTGTTTAAAACAAAAGAAATAAAACAGCTGGAAGTGGAATATTTAGAAAAGGGTGGGAACAAATTACATAGGAAAAATGGAAACTGTGTGAACAATACATGCAGAATAATGTTTTGAAGAGGGAATGAGGTTTAAGGGAAGGCAGGAATTGAATGATCTACTCAATGTCTGACCGACAATGACTGGATATAAGTGATGTACAATATCTGTAACTGAAAAACATGTCAATATGGTTTGCTTTCATTTATATAAATAATTGCCTATGTTATAAGTGATAATTTAATAAAGATATTTCTTGTTTAAAAAGTATATTCCTTGATTGCTGGTGTAAATTTGCTTCTCTTCTGCCTGATGTACAGTGAATAATCATTTTCTGCAAACATTCTACAGTTTCCAATTTTTTATGTTTTGCTCTTCTGCCCAGTTTTGTCAGGATCAACTCTTTCTGCTGGTATGACTGCATATTTACTAATAACACATTTTGGCTGCCTTCTCATGGCCAGGTGTGGAGTAAACACACAATGTACCCTAATAAATCCTGCTGTAGAATACCAGTCTAGTTACTTATTTGTGCTTTCATAAAATTAATACACAGTCTGTTCCTTTCAGTTTCTATGGTACAGCACAAAATCTCAGGTTTCTCTGTATGCTGTATCCTCTAACTCTACAATTGTTGAAACAGCTCTTCTTAAGCAGTCTCATACTCGGCCAGCCTTTTCTTCATTTCATCCTCTGAATGTTGTACTTGTATGACAGCTGTTTAAAGCTTCTTCCCATTGTTCGGTCTTTTGTTATTTGGGTTGATATACTCTTTAAAGTTTCACTTATTTTAATCAACTCTAAAGCACATTTGACTTATTTTTCTCTAAATTACTGGAAGACATCTCTTATACCAAAGCTGGACCTTAAATTTCTTTTTGTTGAACACTGCAGGATTCTTACCAGCCAGATTTTTCTCTTCACCTTTTCTAGTTAATTTTCTTTCTTTCTCTATGTTCTTCTTTGCTGCCACCCATGGAGTGTAATTACTAGCCAGTAACTGAATTTTACTAAAGCAGGCAGAATTACTGGCCCTTATCCATCAGTTTCTTTTTTCACACTGAGACAGCTGAAATTAAGCTGTTGATCAGTATGCAGTCATCTTGGAAAACCCATACCCCCAACACTTCTTAAGCATACAAAATCTGAAACCACTCACGTCATCAAGAAAATTATGATGAAGTTTAATATACTCTCAAACCAGTCTAGAACATTTCAAACAGTCATGAAGCAATTTTTTTATGACCAGCGAATACCGGCTGCTGGACACAGTCTCATCCATCTCATCCGGCACTTCCCATTTTTCCTCAAACTTTTAGTTATGTACTTACCATAACTTTAGATGTTTGGGATCCATCTCGCCTACATTCTGTACTGATGGGTTCGGAGCCGATCCTCGGCTCCAACTCGGCACGCTATACTATAGAGCGAAGTCTCTTATTGGCTGAGCTATTCTATATCCCAGGATGCACCACCACTAATTCCCCAGATCTTGTTTGTCCGCACACATGCACACACACACATGTACTCCTGATATAACATTGCCAGATGTTTCAAGATGAAACGGTCGAACTCGAACCGTCCGCTCTCTTCTGATCTCCAAGGCAGGGGGAAGGAGGGTGGGTTATTAGGAATGTAGGCGAGATGGATCCCAAACATCTAAAGTTATGGTAAGTACATAACTAAAAGATGTTATGTGATCCTATCTCACCTACATTCTGTACTGATGGGACAGCGTCCCTAGCACCTGATTCCTGGGTGGCTCACTGGAAAACACTCCTGAGAACTGTGGAACCGAAGGAAGCTTGCCCCTGAGATGCCACATCCAATTTGTAATGAGAAATAAAGGTGTGAGGAGAGGACCAGGTAGCCGCAGCACAAATGTCACTAATGGCAAGCTTGGAATGAAAGGCTGTTGAAGTAGCCATAGCCCTTGTAGAATGAGCTTTCACAGTGGTTGTAAGCTCTCTATTAGAAAGAAAATAAATATGACTGATACAGTCTCTGATCCACTTGGCAATAGTGACCTTCGTGACGGCTTTGCCCAATTTATTGTCTGAAAAGGACACAAACAACTGATCTGTTTTCCGTGTTTGGTGCGTCCTATCTAAATAGAAACGCAGTTGTCTGTGAACATCCAATGAGTGGAAGATATATTCTGCTCTGTCTGAGTAGTTGGGGAAGAAAACTGGAAGTTCCAAAGACTGTTGAAGACAAAAACTAGAACAAACTTTGGGAACAAAAGATAGATTAGGCCTAAGGGATACTCTATCCTTGTGAAAATCCAGGTACGGCGGTTTGACACATAGGGCTTGGAGTTCCGAAACTCTTCTGGCTGATGTAATTGCCACCAAAAAGGCAGTCTTCCAGGAAAGAAATTTCAAGTCAGAAGTTGCTGCCGGTTCGAAGGGGGAAGAGGTCAAAGCACCTAACATGAAATTAAGATCCCATGGTGGAGCAGGATGAGAAACTGGAGGACGTAGCAGCCCAGCACCTTTCATGAAGGCTTTACACAACTTATTGCTCATCAAAGGTGGGTCTATACTTTCATGAAAATTAGAAATAGCTGCTAATTGAACCTTAATGGTGGAGACCGAAGAACCTTGATTGAATAAGGAAGCTAAAAATTTCAAAACTTCAGCCACCGGGGCAGTAATGGGATCGAATCCCCGGAGTTGGGCCCAAATGGCGAATCTCTTCCATTTACTATTATACATCTTCTTAGTCGAATTCTTGTGGGCCAAGGACAAGATATGTATAACTTCTGAGTCCAAAACCTGGTTCCTGACTATAGTCGGAAGTGGAGGAGCCAAGCTGTTAACCTCAGTGAGTGAAGGGACTGGTGAAGCTGTCCCGACTGGTGGATCAAGAGGTCTGGAATCTGGTCCAGGAACCATGGACCGTCCAGTGCGTATTTCCGAAGAAAAGGCAGCCAGACTTGACGAGGCCAGTATGGGGCAACTAAAATCATCTTGCACTGCAAGTGAATCGCTTTCTGGATCACCCTGGGAAGAAGGGGAACCGGTGGAAAGGCGTACAGTAAGCCGGTGGGCCAAGTTTGGACTAAGGCGTCCTTGGGAAACCCCCCCGGAACCGGGGTGAGAGAGAAGAACTGTAGACATTTCGTGTTGAGGGGAGTTGCAAAGAGGTCGCAACAAGGAGTTCCCCATCTTCTGAAGATCTGAGATGCTTCTCTGTCGTTCAGAGACCACTCGTGCGGGGAGAGAATGGTTCTGCTCAGTCTGTCGGCTATCACATTGAACCTCCCCGGAATGTGAGTTGCTACCAAGAAACGGTTGGTTGCAACAGCCCAATTCCATACTTTGATGGCCTCTCTGCAAAGAGGGTAGGATCTGGTCCCTCCCTGTTTGTTCAGGTACCAGACTACTGACATGTTGTTGGACTGAACGGCAATCATACCCTGGGGGAGGTAGCTGTGTAGTGCTTGAAGCAATAGAAGCACCGCCCTCATTTCCAGTATGTTGATGTGTAGGGAACTCTCGTCGGGATGCCACTTGCCTTGGACTGACCTGCCCAGGTAATGTCCCCCCCACCCCGTCTGGGAGGCGTCCGTAGTCAAAGTGGCCACTGGAGGAGGAGGGACAAAAGGTCGCCCCTGATCCAGGTTGGAGGAGATAAGCCACCAACGGAGGTCCTGTTTGCACGTCTCTGTGATTATAATGTGGTGACTGAGAGGAAGTTCCTGATACGACCACTGGACCGACAGGAGCCACTGGAGAATTCTCATGTGTAATCTTGCTAAGGGGACCAGGAGAACGGTAGCCGACATGGAACCCAACAGTTGTAGGACCATCCTTGCTGGGGCTCGGCATTTGAGAAGCAACGCTCGGATGTGAGATTGTACTGTTTCTATTCTCTCTGTAGGAAGATAGACCCACATTTGCCTTGAGTCTATCTCTACGCCGATAAACCGTATGTGCTGAGATGGCAGCAAAACAGACTTTGCCCAATTGAAGGTGATTCCTAGGGAGATGCCTAGAGATATAGTGGCTGCTAGGTTCTGTAATAGTAGACGCCTGGAGGTGGCAGTTAGGAGCCAGTCGTCTAGATACGGAAACACCTGGAATCCTAGACTCCCCAGGTGAGCAGTCACCACTGCCAAACATTTGGTGAACACCCTGGGGGCTGTGATGAGACCAAAGGGCAGTACGCAGAACTGGAAATGACTGTCTCCCAGGCTGAAGCGCAGATGTCTCCTGGACGCCTGATCTACCAGGATGTGATAATAGGCATCCTTGAGATCTATGGAGCACATCCAAACACCTTTCTCCAGTAGCGGGAGAATGGATTGTAAGGTGACCATCCGGAACTTGGACTTCTTGACTGATTGATTCAGGTTGCTGAGATCCAAAATGGGCCTCAAGTCCCCGGTCTTTTTTGGCACCAAAAAGAATTTTGAGTAAGTCCCTAATCCGGTCTGGTCTACGGGAACCGGTTGGATGACTCCTTTTTGAAGCAGCTTTGAAATTTCGATGGCTGCAATATCCCGTTGACTGGGTGGCAGGTCCGGGATTTTCCTGGATGGTGGGGGGGGGTGCGAAAAAGGGATGACGTAACCTCCGGCGATGATTCGCAGCACCCATCGGTCCCGAGTGATACTCTCCCAGGCCTTTAGGTGCCTCGAAAAATGACCCCCGACTGGCTCCGGAGCTGCGCAGTCGGGCAATCCTTCAGGGATGCTGAAAGGTTGAAGAGCCATGAAAGGACTCGCGGTCTCCAGTGTTGCGGGGGCCTCTGCCGCCTCTGGGACGGTGTCTTCCTGAAAAATTTCCCCCTCCTCTGCCTCTAGAAGGGGGATCGTCCAGCTGTGAGGGGTAATTCTTCTGAGATTTACGGAACCACATTTTCCCTCCTCTTTTAGCCTTGGGATAAGGCCAAAAGGGAGAGGAAAACCGTGCCCCTACGGCAGTCAAAGTCTTACCCTCTTGTTCACAGCGGGTCAAGGTGTCCTTTACCTTGGGTCCAAACAAAGAGGACCCATCAAAGGGAGCGTCGGCAAAGGAAGACTTGAAGGCCTCCGCAAAATGACACAGGTGGAGCCAGGCTTGTCTCCGTAGAGCAACACCCGTACCCGCCGCTCTACTTGCCCCCTCGGCTGCATACGAAATGAGCCTCATGGACGAGTTCGATATCGACGATAGAGTAGCCAACTGAGAGCTAACCGTCTGGGCCAACTGCTCAGGTAGGTTACCAGAGAGGGTATCTGAGAGTTCCTTGATCAGATCCCTCTGAAGTCTAGTGAAGTGCGTCAGGTAATTCAGAGACCTTAAGGTAAAGGCTGCTGAAGTAAGGGTGCACTTCCCGTACCGGTCCATGCTCCTAGACTCCTTATTAGGAGGATGGACGGACGTCGAAGCCTCTGCCACATCTTGCTGGGTAGCAGATGCCACCACCATAGCATCTACAGCCACACCCTTGGTGAGAAATTCCTTTTCCGGGGGCGCTGACAAAAATTTGTTAGGGCGAGCAGGCACCGGTTCCACAGAATCTGGATGTTCCCACGCCCTTCGAGAGATCAAATCCAGGAGCTCATCGAAGGGCGGAGACACCCAGGAGGCGGAGGGCTGAGCCCCGAAGGCCTTGAGGAACACCGACTCGTCAGAGGAAGGGGGTTTGGTCTGCCAGCCGCCTCATTGTTTGAGGACTTCCAGGATGTCCGCAAAGGAGACATCATCCGAGGACGACTTGGGGGACCCTTCCGCATCATCAAGATCGGTGTCCGAGGTGAGAGACTCGTCAGGGGAGTTGATGTGCTTCCTCTTGCACTGTCTTTTTCTTGGGGGTTCCTCCGAAGACTCTTCAGACGGACCTCCAGGAAAAGGGGGACCCCCAATGGGGGTGACCTCAGGCCCCAGGGCTTCGCTGTCTTGAGACAGGGGGACTACAAAGGAACCAGTCTCTGTGCCTAGGGAAGGTGCCGGGGAGACGGTGGAGGTAGCCAAAGAAGATTTGGCCAAAGCACTCCTCATGGCTCTAAAGGCCGGACCCCCAGAATCCTGGGAAGGTCCGACCCCCAAAGCCATAACAGCAGACGGCACTCCCGCAGCCGACGCACTGAGAGAGAAACTCGGAACCGAAAACATCGGTCCCGAAGTGTCACCCCTGGGGCCGACTGAAGAGGTCCGTGTACCGTACTCCGACCCGAAGGCTGGGGTAGGAGTAAGGGTCAGAGCCGACCCGGAAACCTCCATCGGCTCCACCAGCACCGACTCCAACGGTGCCGAGGCTGTTGGAGGAAGAACCAAGGCTAAAGGGTGGACCATCGGCTCCGATGCCGACTGGGCTGGAGCTGAAACTAGCTTTTGGAAGACTGGAGACTGAAACAGCCTTTGGAGCACCCTGTCAATGTCCGAATCCGACATCTTGGAAGACCGGGAGGAGATCGAATGGGTCCGAGTAAACTTCTCCACCGGCTCCGAAGGACTGGGGGACCGGCTCCGAATTGTCTCAATCAATATTGGTGCCGAAGGAGACTCCATTGTAATTTCCCTCGGTGCCAAAGAGGTCTTCGGCGCTGAAGGGGAAGAGTCTGAGCGGGCAACTCTCATCGGCTCCAAAATCAGTGGAGCCGATGAAGGTGACCCGCCTCTCGAAGCTCCAGCCATCGGCTCCAAAGCCAGAGGAGTTGAGGCTGGAGGCATCGAGGCAGACCGTTCCGCCCTCGGCTCCGAAGTCCGTGGAGCCGATGGAGAAGCCTGCCTAGATTTCTTTGTGGTCGGTTCCGACGGACTGGTTGGAGCCGACGATTTCTTTTTCTTAGAGGGAGAAGAAGAGGAAGATAAGGCCTCTTCAAAAGTAGGTTTGATAAGCCCTTTTAGGATCAATTTGTTTTTCCTCTCTTGGAGGACTCGAGAGGAAAAAGCGTGACACACGCTACAAGACTCCTGAAGGTGTTTGGGGCCTAAACAGTACACGCATAGGGAGTGATCGTCCGTTATGGACATCTTGCAATTGCATCAGGTGCACTTTTTAAACCCTGAGGGTCTGTGCTCTTTAGACATAATTGAACAGTTAGTAGTCACAGGAAAAAAATATATCTAGCAACGTATCTAACCCAGAACAATGGTTTTCGAAAATTTCTCTTCACAGTTAAACCAGAGAAAGCCAACAAATAAATCACACAACAGGAGGGCCAAGAACCCTCTAACTAAAAACTGGTACTTGACCACCTCACAAAACTCACACAAGAAGGCTCACTCACGCGCGAGGGGAAGGCCCCTCTAACTTAAACGGAAACCTTACCCTGAAAGACAAATTTACCACAAAAAAATAATCAGTAAAAGTCAATCATACACAGCGATAGCTGTTAAAACAGCTTTTGGTTAAATTTAAGAAAATTCCTGACAGAAAATTCTTAGAAAGAAAGCACTTAGCTCAGCCAAGCTCGAGACCACGTCTTTGCTTGTAATGCGGCAAACGAGATCTGGGGAATTAGTGGTGGTGCATCCTGGGATATAGAATAGCTCAGCCAATAAGAGACTTCGCTCTATAGTATAGCGTGAACCCATCAGTACAGAATGTAGGCGAGATAGGATCACATAACATCACTACTTTAGCAGTGGAATCTGCTAAATTCACTAACTGGCCTGGTCAATCTCTTTGACTTCCATATCTGACTGCCAAGATGCCTCTTGCAGCCTTGCTTCTGCCAACTTCACATTCATTAATCTGCATATCATTAAGGAAAAATTACTTAACACACTTCACTCTATTTTTTGTTTGCATTCCATTATTATGAATGAAAACTGCCTGATAAAAAAATCATGATCTATGAGTATCAGAAAAACTTTTATTATTCTGTCATAGAATCATTAACTATAATACTCCTACGGCACGTATCTGCCCAGACAAATGCAACAACTGGAATGCCCACAAAGATACCTTACTAAAAGGATACAAGGCCTAAACAACGTGTCCTCCATGGACCAACTCTGAGATCTGTCACTGTACTTAGTATGCTACAGACTGATAAGAGTAAGAGGTGACCTGTGTGTGGTATACAAGGCATGCTCTGACCAGTACTGATGCATTTATTACACATCAGCAAGACAAACAGCATCAAAAACACTTGGTCTAGGGATCTAAACCTCTTCTGCAACATCAGCAGAACAGTTTGGAGGAAAAAGTATCGCTCGCAGAGGATAATGCTGCTCTAGAACAGACTCCCAATCCAGATAAAACAAAGTTCATCCCTGTCCATATCCTAGCACAACTTGTATTTATGGATGGGAAGCAGAAAATTTACCCCAGGACTGCCCCCTGTACTACTAATGGACAGAGATAGCTTCTAAATGCTTTATCCCATGCATGGGTCCCCCCAAATAATCTATGGTATAAGCCCAGTTGTTCTCATTTGGGGTAATATATAGTTACCTACCGTTGGTTCATCTCTAACCAAATTGGATAGGTTAATTCGAGCACAAAAAGGGAAACTGGCTAAGCTTAAAATGGCCTGCAATGGCAGCTAGCCTAGTGCTTACCTATGAACCTATGAAAGCATCTGTTCCTTTTCATACTAAGATAGAAACTGCACTAATCCTCAATTTGCCATATTTCCACTCAGCTAAAGTCAATGCCATTCTATACTTCTATATTTCTTTTCAGTCCCAAAACTGGGTACCCAGAGCCTGACTAAGAAATGTTACAGTGAGATGTAAGCCTGGTATACACTTCACTGTAACCATTTCTGATTCACAAAAATTTAGAGACAGCTCTGCCATAGTACTGTACCATGAAGGGTGGACTGTCTCTGCTGCCTAGTGCAAATGCTAATGAGGAATTTTGGAGGGAATGGCCAATGCTAATTAGTCATAGACATAGGAAGATTCAATATCTGCCCCCAACACAGTAAGCTGGAGCCTTAACCCTCTACTTGATATTATTTTATAAATGACATAAACAGAGAGGGACATAGGGACATTACAGTGTTGTGGAATATTTTAAGAGAGTTTCAAATCGTCTCGGGATACAACATTTATGAAGCTAAAACAAAGGCAATAGTGGTAAATCATGTAACCACACACGAATTGGTCCAACAATATCCATATTTATAGGGACATGATAAAATGAAGTATTCTGGAGTATGGATCAGAAATGGCTCTGTTGTGGCAGCTAAGGATATGCGAGAACAGACTAAACAGAAGATAATACAAAAACTAAAAAAATGGAAGCTTTGTTATATGGATATCGATACTAAGATATAAGCAATTAAAATGTTTTTAGTCCCTTTAGTCTTATACACAGGTCAGGCATATTTTTATCGACCAGAGGAGAAGCTGTGGATAGCAATTAAAAAAGAGTTGAAGGATTTAATTCTGGGAAGGGAAGACAGCAAGGGTCAATTGGGATAACCTGATTCTTCTAATAGAACAAGGCCGACTAGGATTACCCGATTTGAGGGGGTATTTTAGAGCAACACAGTTAAGGCTCTTATACATAGCACAAGCAGAAAACTATAATTCAAAGTGGAAAGGAATGATGATGATGATACAGGGGAAAGCTCAAGAAATAAGGAGAAGTTGGGATTTTGGATGCAGACTCTTAGGGAGAACAACAAAAATCATAAAGAGTATTATTTTTATAAAATAGCAGGAAGTATTTTAAGAACTAAAACAGCACAAGAATGGAGAAAAGAAATTCTGCAGATAGGGATGACTGTGGTCAGGGATACAGACAGGCAAGGGGGGGCTGAAATTTATTGGAGAAAACTGGCAAAGGAACTAAGGTATTTGGAACAAATAACTAGAATGGGAAAGGTAATAGAATGGGAAGAGGCCAAGAATTTATTTGGACTGCAGGTTAGAGATTGCCTTCCCTATCAAGGATTAATATCAGAGTATAGGCAAAGAGAAAGGAATGAGGGTCTCTTAAATGAAAGACCAGCACTGGTAGAGTTTTTAATAGAATCTAGAATAGAAGCTGCTATTAAAAAAGGAATAATTAGTACAGCATATAAAATATCGCATGATAACTATAAGAATCAATCAGAGGAACTTAGAAAGGATTGAGAAGAGGGATTGGATAAGCCATTCACAAAGAGACAATGAGGAATATATGTATGTATGGTCTCCCAAATATGCAACAAAGTCTAGATGTAGGATCTTTGCTTGGAAGTCTTTACATAGGTATTTTTATACCCCAAGTAGACTCCAAAGAATTTTTCCTCAGGTGGATAGCAAATTCTGGAGGTGTGACAGGCAATAAAGAGGTGGCTAGGAACATATTTTTTTTTTGGGAATGTAGTGAGCTGGCAGACTTTAGGGATTCCCTGCAGACCACTCTGTTGGAGAAGCTGGGTGAGCGGATTGGATGGACTGGGGAGATGATTTTTTTAACTATAATACAGAATCGGAATTGCCTAGACATAGTAAAGCCTTGCTGAGTCTAATTATGATGGCTGCCAAAAAAAAAAAAACAATTACTAGAAAATGGAAATCAAAGTCTAGACCAACTTTATTAGAAATAGTGAATATAGTAACAGAGATAAAACAACTTAAACTGGGATCTTTAGAAAAGGGAAGGAGCAAATTACATAAGAAAAAAATGGGAATTGTGGGAACAATATATGCAGAGATGGAACAAGGTTTAAGAGGTAGGATTTGAATGAGCCATGTGATGCTTAACTGACGACTGGATAGATTATAAGTGATATATAATGTTTGCAATTACTTTTTCAATTGTCTGTGATGTATAATGTTTGCAACTAAAGTGGTGTCAATGTTGTTTGTTTTTCATTTATATAAATGTAAGATTGCCTATGTCATACATGATAATTTAATAAAGATGTTTTTTGGAAAAAATATAAACTATATGGTTATTCATCATCAGTGTTTCATCCTGAACTTCAGCAGCAGACAATTTAAACAGCACCAAAGCTTTGTATTCTTTCTTTATCAACTAGTCACCCATTCACTTCACAGATATTTGACTAGCAAGCATAATTATATAATATTACATTATTAATATTTAAAAGCATGCACACTGATTAGTAACAACAATCAATATGGCCATTCTAAATCCAGCATTATTCACAAGAAAACAGTCCAGCAGCTGTAGCTACTGATAACAAAAGCCACAGGAACCATATTCTCCTCTCCGCTAAGTAGAGAAGACTACAAGATTTTGTTTTACTAACAGCTTTACCTTCATGATCCAATCACACCAGCCATGACAGAACACCCAGCAGTACACACAATTAGTTGCCAGTTATTGCTAAACTATTCAACTGACCAGAAGAAAGACGCACATCATGTATTACACCTTCAAAAACAACACTAACACATTTTATAGAATGTAATTTTACCACAATTTTAATTGCATTTCCATTGCCTAGCTGTGACCCAGCCAAGCTATCGACATGAAATTTCATTACTTCAACTAAACTAATCTGTTCGTTGCATTTTGGCAGCTCCATTGCCATCACTGTGTAAATGATGCCTTCACAGACACGTAGCGACAGACACACACACACACACACACACACACACACACACACACACACACACACACACACACACACTAGTAAAGTCAAACTCTTATTAAATAAACAACTTTAAATGGTAATGTTTGCTGAAAATTTATCCTTATAATCTGGAACAAGCAGGGGAGACTTCTCTTCACTAACAATTGCATATGTACTCCTATGTCAGACATTAATGATGTGTGTGTTTTGTTGTCACAGATGATGGGCTTTGGTTTTTGGTCAAAGAAGTGGAAAAAGAAGTTATGTCTTACCATAACATTCCATCTGTGATGTTCATCATCATTAATTCATTACTTGTGGATTTGGAGCCAATCCTCGGTTCCAGCTCGGCTGTTTTTCCAAGCCCACGCCAGCCAGAAACTCTCAAGCTAAGTCTTTCCCATGGTGCCTTTCTCCACATTACCTCAGATTGAGTTTGCCTAGAAGACAGGACAGATTATAAAGAGAAGCCAGAGGCTTTCTCTGAGGAGCTTCCTTATCAGGGTTAAAGGACCATAAACGAACCTCCAAGAGTCATGGGAGCGGGAAGGTGGGAGGGACTGTAATGAATGAATGAAGATGAACAACACAGATGGAACGTTATGGTAAGACATAACTTCTTTATCAAATGTTCATCTTCATTCATTCCTCACATGTGGGACAGAGTCCCTAGCTACCTTGTTTCCTGGGAGGTCTTATGGAAAAATATTCCTGAGTACCATTGAACCAAAGGTAGCTCTTCCCTTGGAGACCATGTTCAATTTGTAATGTGTGATAAAGGTATGAGAAGAGGCCCATGTTGCTGCTGTGCAAATGTCATCCAGGGAAGCCCTTGCATGAAAAGCTACAGAGGTTGACACTGACCTTGGGGAAATGTGCCTTGATCCGAGAAGGAATATCAGCATAGGTGATGCAATAGGAGATGAAAAGTTGGTCAGACTTTCTGACAGACTTTGACCGATCAAGGTAAAAATGCAACTGTCCATGGACATCGAGCAAATGCAAAGTGTATTCCCCTTTATTAGCAAAATTTGGAATGAAAACTGGCAGGTCTATCATTTGGTTAATAGTTAGGTCAGAAATCACTTTTGGTAAAAAGGAGGGATTTGTCTGTACGGATACTCTGTCCTTATGAAAAACTAGATATGGACAATTCACACACAAAGCTTGTATTTCTGAAATACGTCTGGCTGATGTAATGGCTACCATGAACAAGGTTTTCCAAGACAGGAATTTCAGATCACAGTCGAATGCTGGTTCAAAGAGGGAACTGGTTAAGGGCTGGAGGACCAAGGTCAAATCCCAAGGCTCAATTGATTGCTTCAAAGGGGGACTGATACGTAGGACTTCCTTCAGAAAATTTTTACATAACTGATAAGAAATTAGAGAGGAGCCATCAAACCCATTATGGTAGTTGGATATTGCAAATAGATGGACTCGGATTGAAGAGGCTGCAGACCCAGATTCGAGAAGGTTAGACAGATATTCTAGAACTGTAGATACTTGTGCCGAAAAAGGACATAATTCCTTTTTGCGGCACCAGATAGAAAAACGCTTCCATTTACTAAAGTAAAGCCTCCTGGTGGTTGGTCTATGAGAAGCCAGACGTATATGATGGACAGGAGAGGATAAGTTACTTTGCCTGGCAATCAATGGAAGTGGAGAAAACAAGCTGTAAGCTTGAGGCTCACTATATTTGGGTGAATCAGATCCTGTGGATGAGATACCAGGTCTGGAGTTGGATCAAGAATCCAGGGTTGATGAACTAGATGAGGCCATAGGGAGGGAAACCAAATTTGTCGAGGCCAGTAGGGGGCAATGAGGATTACTCTGCTTCTCAACTGAAGAGCCTTCTTCAGGAATTGTGGAAGCAGATGGAGAGAAGGATAAGCATAGAGGAGATCCATGGTCCAATCGTGTAGGAGAGTGTCCCTCGGGGACTCCCCTTGCAGGGGAATTGGGGCAAAGTTGCTGCTGCATTTGTAATTTGTGGGGGAAGCAAACAGGTCACAGCAAGGCTGGCACCAGCAACTGAAAATCTCTGTCGCCAATGCAGAGTTGAGGGGACCACTCATGAGGCAGTAGAATGCACCTGCTCAACTTGTCTGCAATCATGTTGGAATCCCCAGGAATGTGCATTGCTAGTAGAAAGCGATTGGAAGCTATCGCCCATTGCTAGATTCTCATGGCTTCTCAACATAACGGGTAGGATCTGGTTCCCCCATTTATTTATGTACCAGACTGTGGACATCTTGTCTGACTGAATGGCAATCATTCCTGAAGGGAGAACAGAGTGAATACTTGCAACACAAGGAGCACTGCCCTCAGTTCTAGAACACTAATATGCAAATTGACCTCCAAGGGTGACCAAGTGCCTTGGACCGTCTGTCCCTGGTAACGACCCCCCCACCCAATCAGGGAGGCATCCATGGTCACTACGGCTCTGGGTTGTGAAGGTGAGAAAGGACTACTCCATAGATATTGGTCTGGCTGCATCCAACACAGGAGATCTTGCTTGCACTGGTTGGTTATCCTGATCTGGTAAGACATGGGTAGGTCCAAGGGAAACCACTGTGTTAGTAGTAACCACTGGAGAAGCCTCATGTAATCTCGCTAAAGGAACCATTGTAATGGAGGCTGCCATGGACAATAAGAGTTGAAGAACCACTCAGGCTGACACTTTCATCTGGTTCAATACCACTTGGAGTTGCAGTCTAGTGTGAGTCTCTGTAGCCTGTGAGGGAAAGGAACACTCAACAAAGCTATGTATCGAATTCTGCCCCTATGAATTCCAGTCATTGAGATGAAGTAAGTTTGCATTTGCTCTCATTCACTGTAATGCTGAGATGGGTCAGAAGTTGTCGGGTATGATGAATTGCTGACAATAGTTGATGCTCGGTTGGGGCTGTAAGGAGCCAATCATCCAGATACGGAAACACCCATAATCCTTGCAGTCTCAAGTGAGCTGTCACCACTGCCATGCATTTGGTAAACACTCTGGGGGCTGTAGAGAGGCCAAAGGGCAGTGCTCGAAATTGATAGTGATTGGCTCCTAGACAGAAGCTGAGAAATCTTCTGGAGGATTTGTCCATTTTTATGTGGTAATACACATCCTGAAGATCTATAGAGCACATCCAATCATCTTTTCTCAAAAAGGGAAGTATAGACTGTACCGTGACCATCTGGAACTCTACTTGTTTGACAAACTTATTTAGGATGCTGAGGTCCAGAATTGGCCTTCAGTTCCCTGTTTGTTTTGGCACTAAAAAGAGTCTTGAATAAAAAATGGATTCTATCTGGTCTGGGGAACCGCTTAGATGGCTCTTTTTTGAAGCAGCTATTGAATTTCTATAGCTGCAAATTCCCTTTGACTGTATGGAAAGTTGGGAATGTGCCTTAATGGCTTTGGCATTGAATTGAAGGGAATGTGATATCCTCTGGTTAATACTGTCCGCACCCAAGAATCCGTAGTTATTTAGTGCCAGGCAAAGTGGTGCAGAGTGATATGGCCCCTGACTGCTTCCAGAGGCAAGCAATCAGGGCACTCCTCAGGAGTGCCGATAACGCTGCCCAGAGAACGAATCTCTGGATCCCTGGTTACGTGGACCCCCTCTGCCTCTGAAGGGGCACCTTCCATTTGCATTACCCCCCTGTCCCAGGGGGAAAATTCACCATGTGTGTCACGGAAAGGCCCTTTTGATTTTTTGTACCACCCACTCCTCTGGTTCCTAGAATAGGTTCTCTGAGGAGTGGAAAAATGGACACCCAAGGCAGACAATGTCTTACCGTCCTTCTCACACCTAGCTGATGTGTCCTTAACCTTAGGGCCAAAGAAGGATGTGGCCTCTATGTGGGCATTAAGGAAGGAAGACTTGAAAGGGTCTGCAAAAATCGCATAACCCTGGCATCTAGCTACAATACCAGTGCCTGCTGCTCTCACCGCCCCTTCGATTGAGTGTGAAATCTACCTCATGGACGAATTTGAAATGGATTCCAGCGTAGCAAGCTGATAGGCGACTTTGTCTCACACCTCATCAGAGACTGCTCCTGCCAGCATTTCTGAGAGTTCCGTAATTAAGTCTCTCTGAAGTCACGTAAAGTGTGCCAAATAGTTCATAGACCGAATAACAAAAGTCGCTGAGAAAAGACCCGCTTCCCAAGCCTATCATCCGAGACTCCCTGTTTGGAGGATGGACAGCAGTGCTCTCTTCGGCGAGCTCCTTCTTTGTGACTGCCGCCACAACCATAGCATCCACTGGGAGGCCCTTGGAGCTTTGGGGATTATCTGCAGGAGGTGATAGGATCTTCTCTTGCCTATGGGGATCTGGTTCAATGGTATCTGGCGTTTTCCAAGCTCACTGCACAATGAACTGGATGAGCTCATCTGCAGGGGGGCGGGGTCACCCAGGAGGTAGAGGGCCGGGCCTGGAAAGCCTGCAAGAGTACGTTCTCCTCAGAGGAAGGGGTGCTGGACTTCCAATCAACCCGCTGTTTAAGGATCTCCAAGATGTCTGCAAAGGAGACATCATCAGGGGGCAAACATGGGGACCCTTCCCCATCATCATAGTCCGTATCTTCGGTCAAGTGATTCCTCTGGGGAATCAACACGCTTCCTCTTGCACGTTCTCTTGCAAGGAACCTCCTCGAGGGGAGCATCAGAGGAGGAACCCATTGAGGGGGAACGTAGCTGAAGGGTGTCTTGAGGCTCCTGAGCCCAGTGTCCATTAGCAGTAAGTTGTGGAAGCTGTGTCACAGAGGCAGAAAGAGTGCATATCTCCAACACTGGTGGATCCAACTGGGAGCCTGCAGAGGCAAGTGGTCTCTCCATCTCTTGGAAGGCAGGACCCCTCCAAGGAGGGATGGGAGCCTGGAACCAAAAGAAGCAAACTGGGAACTTGGGTCACACCCCAACCTGAAGGATCTGCTGCTAAGGAGGGAGCCATGGGAGGAGATGGGCCTGCCAAGGCAACCAGCACAGAGGTCAGTGCAGGGAAGGTCAGTGCCATACCCGGATACACGGTGCCGACAGGCCAGTCTCAGAACCGAGGAAGGCCTGGCTCTAAAGTAGACTCAGGCCAAAGAGAAGCCTCTGGCACTGAGTTCAGGTCTACCACCGGTGCAGAAGTAGCTGGAACTGGGATTGTAGTCGGTGACGGTTCTTCCAAAACCTGCAAGGAGGTCATAGGAGGAAAATATTGTGGGGTCCTTGCAGCAGAACCCTCGGCTCCAGAAGGGAGGGAGGGTTTAACTGGTGTAGGAATGCCTCTGGCCACTAACAGCTGGTCCACCAATCTCACCACGTCCAATTCTGACAGACTCTTGGAGGAAAGAGTAAATAACTCCGACAGTGACACAGGGCATTCCAGAAAGGGGCTGTACTGTTGGCCATAGAAAGGGTCCACTGAGGGGGAGTATCTGGTCCTAGGAAGTGTAGCACTACTCTGTGCTGAGGCTGAATGGCTAGTATGAAATTGAGGGAGGGGGGAAATGACAGGGTCAACTATTGTTGGCACAGAAGGGTGTCGGTGCCAAAGTAGATATAACAGAACTTGTCAGTGTCATGGTCGGTGCAGTCGGGATGATCGGTGCCGAAACAAAATAAGGATGGGCAGTGCTGATGCAGAAGGATCTTTCGGAGCAGAGGTCAGAGCTGAGGTTGATTGTTTAGGCCTTGGAGCCGACGACTCTTTATGAGCTAACTTAGGCACCTTAGGTCTCGGTTCAGATGTTTTGGCCTCGTAAGGAGAAGCGGGTAAGGACGTAACTCTTCTTTTTGTCTTCTCTACTAGGAGGCAGAGAGGCCTCCAACTCAGAGATCGCCTCCACAAAAGGAGATTTCAGTAAGCCAGCAAGCATAAGTTTATTTTTACATTCCGTGAGCGTGCAGGAGCTAAAACCACTACAAATGTCACAAGGAGGTTTCTCAGAAAGGTAAGGCACCCCCCAAACAATATGCACATTCAACATGGCTGTCCACATTTGGCATATTCCTGCCACATTTACCACCCCCAAACAATATACACATTCAACATGGCTGTCCACATTTGGCATATTCCTGCCACATTTACCACCCCCAAACAATATACACATTCAACATGGCTGTCCACATTTGGCATTTTCCTGTCACATTTACCACATCTCTTAAAACCAGTGGTTCCTTTCTTCTCCAACATATTGATAAATGCAACAAAAACAATAACAGCAACAACAAGCTACTAATCGAGAAAAATATAAAACTTCAACTTTTTTTTTGATAGAAAACAGGAAAGAGAAAATACCAGCTATGTTAAGGGAGAAATATCCGGATGGGTAGAAAGGAGAAAGAAGTACCAACAATGGTACGAAGAATACTAACTGGTAGAAAAGGAAAGGGTTGGAAGGACACCAAGAACAGGGTTCAACAGGAAGAAAACACAACTAACGAGAAATTTTGAAAATATATATATATATATATATATATATATATATATATATATACATATATATATATATATATAAAAACTTCGAAATATATCAGTCACTTAGCTGAGAGGCTGGTCTGGCACATCTTGATTCATACACAGCAAATGAGATCACAGGTAATGTGGAGAAGTGCACTATGGGAAAGACTTAGCTTGAGAGTTTCTGGCTGGTGCGGGCTTGGAAAAATGGCCAAGTTGGAACTGGGGATTGGCTCCGAACCCATGTGTAAGGAATGAATGAAGATTAACAACATCAGATAACATGATATAGGTAAGTTTTCCTTTTGCACCTTTTCCCTTTTCTCGGTGTTTCTGTGACCTTGGAGTTAGTATATAGACATCAGAGATGTGGGGGCTTGGCCTTACATGGGGGGGGGGTGTACCTAAAAAGCAGATTACATTCTGAGATAAAGTAATGGGCTTTCATTTAATTTACTTGGGTTTGTCACCCAATGTGGTTATGCCATCTTTCATAGTTTCATAGTATAGTACTAGGCTATCTGCCCTGGGGCATTTGTAAGCCTAGCCATAGTGATGTGGCTTTTGCCACCCCATGAAATGGTACAAAAATGTACAGAATAAATCTGGAATACTGTGCCTCTGTCTAGTAGTGACACAGTGAAGGTCCCCTTATATAATAGAATTAGTTTACTGTGCCCCTGTCTAGCAGTGACACAGATGTGACCCCTGGGGTAAACTTTCGATCTCCCATCCACTCATCAAGATTTCTCTTGAAGAGAGTCAGTGAGGGGCTCTGCCTAATGCAAACTGGGATCCTGTTCCAAAGCATGGGAAGCCTCTGGGTTATGAATCTATCCCTCCAGCATGTCCTATTCATACTTGTGCCAAGGTTTAAGTCTTTAGCTCTCATGGTCCTGATGGATTTGGATTTTTTGAGGTGGTGCATGTCCATCAGATCCTGATTGGACATGGCCTTGTACGTCAGGCAGAGATCACCTCTGAGCAGGCGGTATGCTACTGAATAGAGCTGAAGTTTCTTTAGTCTGGCAGAATAAGACATATGTTGGAGACCCTTGATCCTTCTGGTGAGGTACTTTTGTGGTCTCTCCAGCTGTTGCAAGTGCCGGGTGAGGTACATACCAAATGGGGCATTGTACTCAATCATGGGTCTGATGAGGGAGGAATATAGGGGTACAATGACATCCTTGGATCTGCATGTGAAACCCTTCATGATGAGGTGTGCAAGGTAGAATGTTTTTCTAACCACTTTGGCAACGTGGGTGTCAAATGAGAGGTCGCTGTCTACTTGGGTCCCTAGGTCTCTGATTACTTTTTCCATACTCAGTGGGTTGCTGTCTATGTGATCATTTGTGGGTACTTTGTTTTTTCCAAAAGGGATGACTATACATTTTTTGGCATTTAGATTAAGGCCGTGACTACGGCACCAGTTGTCCGTTTCAGTGAGGCCTTTTTGTAGGATGTGTGTATCTGCTGGTGTATCGATTATGGCGATTACTATGACTATTACTTTTGGAAGTAATTAACCTCATCCTGGCTAAGCAAAATGCAATTAACCACAGTAAATAGAAATTATTATGGTGACATTATAGTGTGGGGGGCAAGGGCTGGGGTATAGCATTCTCCCAATACATTTGCTCTCCTAGTGGGCATGTGGACTATCTGGTCGAGGGTGTTAGTGTTTACAAAGTCTAGGAATCTCTGGGCCTGCAGGTTTGGGGTTGTGTGTGATTCCCAGTTTATAGTGAAGTAGTTAAAGTCACCCATGAATATGGTATTGGGTTGAATGGTGAGTGTTTCCAGTAAGTTTAAGAATGAATTATGTGTTTCCTGGGTCATAGAGGGGGACCTATAGCTATCAAGAATATGGTATGGGACTTAGCCTATGGCAGTTTGTAAATGGAGAATCTGAGGATCATCATTCTGTTTAACCAGCCTTGAGGTGACCTTGTTATTAGTGTAGATTGAGACATTTCCACCTTTAGTCCCAACACATGCAATAGTTGGCCAAAATGTGTGGAAGACATTGTAGCCTTGCACTGCCAGGAAACTCTCCATGGCTTTAACGTGTGTCTCTGTAACGGAACAGATAGATGTCTGCATTCTCCAAAGTGAAGAAGGCATCAGCAAGCATAACATTTCAGAATATACATTACATCCCTTCCCCTTTTGATGTTTTTGAAAATATAAAAGTTATAAAATTTTCACTGAACAGAATTTACATTCAATAAGATAGTTTACTACTTCCAGGTTATTTATGTAATTTTCTCAATATAAAAGTATGGTATGCCACTAGGCCTTCAATAAAAGTAGACTTCATTCTTCCAAGGAAAGGGTTTTACCACCATTTATCCATCTTTCAGATAAGTAGGGGTAGCCTATCACATGCAGTATGTCTATCTGGGGTGGAAACAGGCAACCAAACAAACTGGGAAAGAAGAAACTTCTTCTTCGTCAACATGCTCCCCTATTCAAAGCACAAATAACCTACTTAAACTACCTAGGTACTAACTAGGTGCTTTAGAAACAAAGGCCTAGATGATGCTCAGTAGTACAACATGAAAGACATGCACGTTTCAATTAGGACTTGAACTTATACTCACTAGATCACCATTCTAACTGGTTTATCACTAAACAGCTCATGATTAGGGAAAATAGTAGAATTCAGGATGATATTTTTAAGGACATAGAAGCCCTAGATAGAGCAATTACTAGTGACCTTATGTTTTCTGTTGAGGAAGAGAAGACTAAATATTTTAACATGAGAAAGGAAATTGACAGAAATATGGATGATTTGGTAGTTAGGAAAATTAAAAAGATGGAAAGAGACATCTATGAATATAAGAATAAAACTAGTTACCCTAACCCCCCACACAAAAGATATATGCAAGAAGCAAAATATCATAACAATAATCCCTATAATAGAGGTAAACCCGAACCTATAGTTATTTCGGACCATCAGGATGAAGAAGTTTTATATGAGGAAGAATTTCCCCCATTAAGGAGGTCCGAAAGAATAATGAATAGACAAGGTGAAAGAGAAGAGAATTTTCACTGGAAGAGGGGAAGAGGAAAATACTAAATATACCCTTACCATTAACTACCCCCCCCATTATAGAACAAATTATAAAAGAAGGTAATAAATGGACCTATGGTAATTTTCATATTTATAATTTCAGCCCACTAGAGCTACAAAAAGGTCATTTTAAGTTGCTATCTAAAGAGCTTAAATTTATACCTTCTACTAAGGGAGACTTAGCGAAGTCCTTAATTGAAATAAAATTATTTCCTAGGAAAATTAATTTAAAAATGTTATTGCCTAACAATACTATATATAGCCACAGTTCTAATCTGAAACGCAAGTCCAACTTTAATCCTCCTTTACACCCACAACTTAAAAATCTGGAGAAAATTTTAGAAAAAGAAATTAGAAAAGAAGAATTACATGGGATGAGAGTATACAGTAATTTGAGTAAGGAAGAAAAACAAATATTAACGGATCTAAAAACAGATTCAAATTTAAGAATAATGAAAGCAGATAAAGGAGGGGGCATCGTTATAATGGAAAATATAGAATATGAAAGTAGGATGTATAATATTCTTTGGGATGAAAACAAATATCAAGCAGTATCAAGGAATGAGATCCATATAGCTTATAACAATATAGATATTTCTTTAAATGAGATGGTAATGGATGGATTAATTAATCTTGAAACTTATAATTTTTTGAAGGTAGAGAAGCCCAAAGTACCTATTATATTTGGCATACCCAAAATACATAAGAATATGACAGACCCCCCTTTTAGACCTATTGTTAGTGCTGATGGTTCAAAGACTCATTCTTTAGCAAAGTTTGTGGACAATATGACTAAGAAACTGTGACTAGATAGGGAACAAATACTAAAAGATTCCTGGGACCTACTACAAACCATTGCTAGCTTTAACAATATGGAGAACTTAATATTTGTCATTATAGATATAGTGGACTTATAGGTTCATAGGTTCATAGGTTCATACTAGGCTATCTGCCCAAGGGCATTTATAAGCCTAGCCCATAGTTATGTGGCTTTCGCCACCCCTTTAGTTTGAATAAAAACTATGCCTATCATTTTGCTGTGCCTCTGTCAAGCAGTGACACTGAAGTAATCCCTGGGGTATATCTGCAATCTCCCATCCATTGGTCAAGATTCCTCTTGAACAAGGCCAGAGAGGTGCTCTGCCTCACATGTACCGGGATTTTGTTCCACAGCATAGGGAGTCTCTGGGTGATGAATCTGTCCCTCCAGCACGTTCTATTTATAACCGTGTCAAGGTTTAAGTCTACCCCCCTTGTGGTTCTGAGGGATCTAGATTTTTTGAGGTGAAGCATATTCATCAAATCTGGGTTTGACATGGCCTTATATGTCAGGCACAGGTCACCTCTGAGCAAGCGGTATGAGACTGAATAGAGCTGGAGTTCTTTCAGTCGGGCAGCATAAGGCATATTTTTGAGACCCTTTATCCTTTTGGTGAGGAACTTTTGGGGCCTTTCAAGCTGCAGCAGGTGTCTGGTCAGATACATTCGAGCGGGCATTGTACTCAATCATAGGTCTAATGAGTGATGAGTACAGGGGACGATGACCTCCCTTGATCTAGATGTGAATCCCTTCATGATCAGGTGGGCGATATAGAAGGTTTTCCTAACTACTTTAGCAACATGAGTGTCAAGCGAAGGCTACTGTCAACCTGGGTCCCCAGATCCCTGATGACTTTTTTGTGCTCAGTGGATTGCCATCTATATGGTAGCTAGGGGTAACCTTGTTTTTCCCGAAGGGTATGACTACGCATTTTTGGCGTTTAACTTCAGGCCATGGCTCTGGCACCAGTTATCCGTTTCTGTGAGGCCCTTCTGGAGGATATCTGTGTCAGATGTGTTTTCGACTATGGCGCCCAGTTTGCAGTCATCTGCAAACTTTGTCAGCCATAACCCTCCTGTGTTTGCTTGTACTTCAGAAAAGTAGATGCCGAACAAGAGTGGACCCAGGACTGAGCCCTGTGGGACACCACTTGTGACAGGCTTTGAGTCTGACATGGCTCCAGCAACTCTGACCCTGTGGGTTCTGTCACTTAGCCAGTTTGCAACCCATCTTGTGATGTATGGGTTTACATTCAAGCTGATGAGTTTTTCGATGATACCTGAGTGGGGTATTGTGTCGAAGGCCTTTGCCAGGTCGAGGTAGGCTGTATGGACTGCCTTTCCCTCATCAATGGCCTTGGTGACTGTCTCGAAAAAGTCAACCAAGTTTAAGAGGCAGGATCTGCCTTTGACAAAGCCAAACTGGGTTGGATCCAAAGTCTGCAAGTTCCTATGTCTTTATTTATGAGTTCCATTATGATCCTCTCCATGGCTTTGCAGATAAGGCTTGTCAAGCTAATGGGGTGGTAATTTCCAGGGTCTGTGGAGGCACCGCCCTTATGAAGTGGGACCACAGTCGCGTGCGCCACTCCTTGGGTACGTATCCTGAGGTGAGGCTAAGATTAAACAGCTGTCCTAACTGTGGGTTTAATTCCTCGTTGAGTTCGTGAAGCACACAGCCGGGGACACCATCCGGTCCCATGGATGCTGTGTTTTTGCCTTAGTGAGGGCAGTTCTCACCTGGGCGTTGGAGATGTTTGGGGGCTACAATCCTCTGGAATAGATATCTCTCCTTTTGGGGAGTTTGCACTGAACCTGTCAGCCAGTATATTGGCAATGTGTGTAGGTTCAGTAATTTTCACATCATTTTGAACTAATTCTGAGCATATCTGGGAGTTTCCTCCTAGGTTTCTAACATAGCTAAAGAAGGCCTTATGATTGTCTTTAGAGTCCTTGGCGATTTTCTCTCAAAATTTGCCTTGGATGATTTTATGAGAGCTCTTAGTTTTTTACTTATAATGATCAAAGGTGTCTTACCTTTCAAGGATTTTGCTCTATCTTGTAGTAGCTTCCTCCTTTTGTTGTAGAGCTTGTTTATGGCTGGGGTCCACCAGACTGGACGCTTGCCTTTGGTACAGAGAGTCTTAGTTTTGTTTGGGATTGCCTGATCCATGCAGTCCTGTAGGTGCTGGTAGAAGGCATTTGTAAGTGATTCAGTGGTTTGAGTAATGTTTACCACTGGCTCAGGAGCCTTAAAGGAGACCACACTAGTTTTTAGAAGTGTGAAATCGGCTTTTGAGAAGTTTTTCACTGTGGTCTTTTTTGTTTCAGGTGGGGGCGGGATGAGGACCTCCAGCGAGATTAGTTTATGATCTGATCTCACCAGTGAGGGGTATACTTCCGGTGTTGAACATTTTGATCCCATGTTCGTGATGATGAGATCAAGTATGTTTTCTCCTCTTGTGGGGATGGTGACTAGTTGTTCCATGGCATTTGAGTTTATGAACTCCAGGAATCTTTGGTTTAGAGTGTTCGGGCTTGAGTACTGTTCCCAGTCTATATTAGGGTAGTTGAAGTCACCTAGTATGATGGTGTTTGGAGATACATTTATCCCCTCCAATGTTTTCAGGAAGGCCATGTGAGGTTCCTGAGTTTGAGAGGGTGGCCTGTAACATGCTACAAATTGCAGAGCAGTCTTGCCTATGGTTAATTGCACCTGGATGGTCTCCGATGCATCGTGCGTTGCCACCAACCTTGAGGTGTGGGTGTCCTTTATGAATATGGACACCCCCCCCCTCCTTTCTTGGTGTTGTCCGGATTTTGTGGCTGGAACGCATGATAGGTGAAACCTGTTAGTGCTGGGGTGCTCTCAGGAGCCTTGAACCAGGTTTCTGTCACAGCACAGACATCAATGTTCTCCATATTGAGAAGGGCCTCGAGTGCGTGCATCTTGAGATTGAGACTTCTGGCATTGAGCAGCATTACCCTTAGTTTTTTTCCTTTTTGGTGTTCTAGGGTGGTAGGTTTAGAATTTCAGCCTTGCCTAAAAAAGGCAATATGGGGGTGGCAAGAGCCTTTGCCAATATCCGGAAGCCCAGGGATGACAGGTGCAAGCCGTCCCTTGCGAAGCAGCGTGGCTTGTCCAGCATGTCATCACAGGCAGACAGACATTGGATCCCCTTTGAATGACACCAGAATTTAAGCCAATTATTAAAGCTGATCATCTTATCACTGTATTGTGGCATCATTCTAGGTGAAGGTAGGATACTGCTCAAGGTCAGGGTCATACCTGCCTGGGCTACATAATCAGAGAGCTCCTCGATGTCCCTTTTCATGTAGTCCAAGGAGGTGCGTCTCAGGTCGTTGACACCAGCGTGGACAATGACTGAGTCATACTTGTACCTGCTGTTGAGAGACCTGAGTGCTTGCGTTATGTGGCGGATTCTAGCGCCCGACAGGCAGCTTACTGTGACCTTCTCTTTACTCAGTCTGGTGACCGGGGCGTCAGTGTGTCTGACTATGGAATCACCAATGACAAGTGTGTCTGGCATTTTGTTTGGCCTTAAGGGCTGTGACTGTTTGACACTCTGACTGTGTGGTCTATGTGTTGCATGTGTTGGGTCGTGAGGTGGTAGTTGTTTGGGTGTCTGCTTTGGTGGCCTCTGCTGTTTTGGTAAATTTTTGATCAGAGCCTCCGAGTATGTCTTTGTGTGAGTATGTGTATGATTTGAAGTTGTGATGGTACCATGTGTGACTGGGTATGTATTGTGTGTGGTTACCTTCTCCTCCTGTCTGGTCTTGCCAGTCCTATGTTGAGAGAGCTCAGCCTCCAGTTTGGCCGTATAGTTGCATCTCTCGCATGTATTTGTGTTTTGTGGGAGAAGGAGAGGATTGTCTGTGTACATGAGGCAACTGTAACATTGCCTCAATATTCCCAGGTTCACCAGTTGAGCTGGAGAGGACACTTATTTTCCTCCATACCATATTCTGAAGGAACTAGTATGTCTGAAGAAATAATCTATGAGGACACAAATTTATCTAACAATGACAAACTTTTAAGTGTATGGTTAATGAAGATGGCATTACAGAATAATTTTCTATATTTTAATGGAAAATTCTTCAAACAAATACAAGGCGTAGCTATGGTGGCTGCCTGTGCCCCCACCTACGCGAACTTAGTATTAGCAAATTGGGAGGAAAAGTATATATTGAAAATTGAATTTAACACCTCATGGGTCATGTATAGGAGGTTCCTGGATGATATAGTTATTTTTTTGACTGGTGATGAAGTTACTTTAAAGGCTTTTTTAGATTATCTTCAAAATTCTAGTGATTTTTTTGAAATTTACTTATCATATTTCCCCTGATGTTCTACAATATTTGGATGTGGAAATTTATAAAAAAGGAAATGGCTTGGAATCTAAAATTTATAGAAAACCGACCTATTGCAACTCTTTTCTACATTATGAAAGTTCACATCCCCCACATGTAAAAAGGAATATTATAAAAGGGCAGTTTGTGAGGGGATGTAGAATGACTAGTGAGGACGAAGTATTTAGCTTAGAATGTGATTTTCTGGAAAATATGTTTAGGAACAGGGGATATCCGGTCGAACTTCTTCATGATATTAGACAGGAAGTGTTAAATGGTAGAAGTAATAGATTCTTGCCAATAGTGAAACGGGGTAATATGAAGAATAAAGTGGACAACATGGTGAATAGTGTTAATAATCAGGGAAATTACCAGCTAGCTCTCGCACTCGAATATAATACTATTAATAACAGAATAAGAACTATATTTAATAAAGAATGGAGTAGATTTACTGAATTAATGGATTTAGATAAGGACAATATTTGTTCAACCAAGACTGTGTATAGAAACTCTCAAAGTATTAGAAATATACTTGAAAATAAAAAAAATTTTAGTTATGTACTTACCATAACTTTAGATGTTTGGGATCCATCTCACCTACATTCTGAACTGATGGGTTCGGAGCCGATCCTCGGCTCCGACTCGGCACGCTATACTATAGAGCGAAGTCTCTAATTGGCTGAGCTATTCTACATCCCAGGATGCACCACTACTTCCCCAGATCTTGTTTGTCTGCACACATGCACACACACATAGACTGTTGGTATAACATTGCCAGGTGTTTCAAGATGAAACGGCTAAACTAACCGTCCGGTCTCTTCTGATCTCCAAGGCAGGGGGCAGGAGGGTGGGTTATTAGGAATGTAGGCGAGATGGATCCCAAACATCTAAAGTTATGGTAAGTACATAACTAAAAGATGTTATGTGATCCTATCTCGCCTACATTCTGAACTGATGGGACAGCGTCCCTAGCACCTGATTCCTGGGTGGCTCACTGGAAAACACTCCTGAGAACTGTGGAACCGAAGGAAGCTCGCCCCTGAGATGCCACATCCAATTTGTAATGAGAAATGAAGGTGTGAGGAGAAGACCAGGTAGCCACAGCACAAATGTCACTAATAGCAAGCTTGGAATGAAAGGCTGTCGAAGTAGCCATAGCCCTTGTAGAATGAGCTTTCACAGTAGTTGTAAGCTCTTTATTAGAAAGAAAGTAAGTATGACTGATACAGTCTCTGATCCACTTGGCAATAGTGACCTTCGTGACGGCTTTGCCCAATTTATTGTCCGAAAAGGACACAAACAACTGATCTGTTTTCCGTGTTTGCTGCATCCTATCTAAATAGAAACGCAACTGCCTGTGAACATCCAGTGAGTGGAAGATGTATTCCGCTCTGTCTGAATAGTTTGGGAAGAAAACTGGAAGTTCCAATGACTGTTGAACACAAAAACTAGAACAAACTTTGGGAACAAAGGATGGATTAGGCCTGAGGGATACTCTATCCTTGTGAAAAACCAGGTACGGTGGTTTGACACATAGGGCTTGAAGTTCCGAAACTCTTCTGGCTGATGTAATTGCCACCAAAAAAGCAGTCTTCCAAGAAAGAAATTTCAAGTCACAAGTTGCTGCCGGTTCGAAGGGGGAAGAGGTCAAAGCACCTAATATGAAATTAAGATCCCACGGTGGAGCGGGATGAGAAATCGGAGGTCGTAGCAGCCCAGCACCTTTCATTAAGGCTTTACACAACTTATTGCTCATCAAAGGTGGGTCTATACTTTCATGAAAATTAGAAATAGCTGCCAATTGAACCTTGATGGTAGAGACCGAAGAACCTTGATTGAATAAAGAAGCTAAAAACTTCAAAACTTCTGACACTGGGGCAGTAATGGGATCTAATCCCCGGAGTTGGGCCCAAATAGCGAATCTCTTCCATTTGCTGTTATACATTTTTTTAGTCGAAGTCTTGTGGGCCGAGGACAAGATATGTATGACTTCCAAATCCAAAACATGGTTCCTGACTATGGTTGGAAGTGGAGGAGCCAAGCTGTTAACCTCAACGAGTGAAGGGACTGATGAAGCTGTCCCGACTGGTGGATCAAGAGGTCTGGAATCTGGTCCAGGAACCATGGACCATCTAGTGCATATTTCCGAAGAAAGGGCAGCCAGACTTGACGAGGCCAGTATGGGGTAACTAAAATCATCTTGCTATGCAAGAGAATCGCCTTCTGGATCACCCTGGGAAGAAGGGGAACCGGTGGAAAGGCGTACAGTAGGCCGGTGGGCCAAGCTTGGACTAGGGCGTCCTTGTGAAATTCCCCCGGAACTGGGGTGAGAGTGAAGAACTGTTGACATTTCGTGTTGACAGGAGTTGCAAAGAGGTCGCAACAAGGATTTCCCCATCTTCTGAAAATCCGAGTTGCCACTCTGTCGTTCAGAGACCACTCGTGCGGGGAGAGAATAGTTCTGCTCAGTCTTTCGGCTATCACATTGGATCTCCCCGGAATGTGTGTTGCTACCAAGAAATGGTTGGTTGCAATCGCCCAATCCCATACTTTCATGGCCTCTCTGCAAAGGGGGTAGGACCTGGTCCCTCCCTGCTTGTTCAGGTACCAGACTACTGACATGTTGTCGGACTGAATGGCAATCATGCCCTGGGGAAGGTAACTGTGTAGTGCTTGTAGCGATAGAAGCACCGCCCTCATTTCCAGTATGTTGATATGGAGGGAACTCTCGTCGGAGTGCCACTTGCCTTGGACTGACCTGCCCAGGTAATGTCCCCCCCACCCCGTCTGGGAGGTGTCCATAGTCAAAGTGGCCACTGGAGGTGGGGGAACGAAGGGTCGCCCCTGATCCAGGTTGGAGGAAAGAAGCCACCAACGGAGGTCCTGTTTGCACGTCTCTGTGATCAGAATGAGGTGACTGAGAGGGAGATCCTGATAAGACCACTGGACTGACAGGAGCCACTGGAGAATCCTCATATGCAATCTTGCTAAGGTAACTAGGAGAACGGTAGCTGACATGGAACCCAACAGTTGTAGGACCATCCTGGCTGGGGCTCGGCGTTTGAGGAGCAATGCTCGGACTTGAGACTGTAATATTTCTATCCTCTCTGAAGGAAGATAGACCCGCATTTGCTTTGAGTCTATCTCTACTCCGATAAACCGTATGCGCTGAGATGGCAGCAACACAGAATTTCCCAACTGAAGGTGATTCCTAGGGAGTTGCCTAGAGATATAGTGGCTGCTAGGTTTTGTAAGAGTAGACGCCTGGAGGTGGCAGTTAGGAGCCAGTCGTCTAGGTATGGAAACACCTGGAATCCTAGACTTCTCAGGTGAGCAGTCACCACCGCCAAACACTTGGTGAACACCCTGGGGGCTGTGGTGAGACCAAAGGGCAGTGCATAGAACTGGAAATGACCGTCTCCCAGGCTGAAGCGCAAGTGTCTCCTGGACGCCTGATCTATCAGGATATGATAATAGGCGTCCTTGAGATCTATGGAGCACATCCAAACACCTTCCTCCAGCAGTGGGAGAATGGATTGTAAGGTGACCATCCGGAACTTGGACTTCTTGACAGAATGGTTGAGTTTGCTGAGATCCAAGATGGGCCTCATGTCCCCGGTCTTTTTTGGCACCAAAAAGAACCTTGAGTAAGTCCCTAATCCGGTCTGGTCTTCGGGGACCGGTTGGATGACTCCTTTTTGAAGCAGCTTTGAAATTTCGATGGCTGCGAGATCCCGTTGACTGGGTGGTGGGTCCGGGATTTTCCGGGATGGTGGGGGGGCTGAGAAAAAGGGATGTTGTAACCTCCGGCAATGATCCGGAGCACCCATCGGTCCTGAGTGATATTCACCCAGGCCTTTAGGTGCCTCAAAAAATGACCCCCGACTGGCTCCGGAGTGGCGCAGTCGGGCAATCCTTCAGGGATGCTGGAAGGTTGAGGAGCCACGAAAGGACTCGCAGTCTCCAGTGTTGCGGGGGCCTCTGCCGCCTCTGGGACGGCGTCTTCCTGAAAAATTTCCCCCTCCCCTGCCTCTAGAAGGGGGATCATCCTGCTGTGAGGGGTAAGTCTTCTGAGATTTGCGGAACCACATTTTCCCCCCTCTTCTAGCCTTGGGATAAGGCCGGAAGGGAGTGGAAAACCGTGCCCCTACGGCAGTCAAAGTCTTACCCTCTTGTTCACAGCGGGTCAAGGTGTCCTTTACCTTGGGTCCAAACAAGGAGGACCCATCAAAGGGAGCGTCGGCAAAGGAAGACTTGAAGGCCTCCGCAAAATGACACAGGCGGAGCCAGGCTTGTCTCCATAGAGCAATACCTGTACCCGCCGCTCTACTCGCCCCCTCGGCCACATATGAAATGAGCCTCATGGACGAGTTCGATATTGATGATAGAGTAGCCAACTGAGAGCTAACCGTCTGGGCCACCTGCTCAGGTAAGTTACCAGAGAGGGTATCTGAAAGTTCCTTGACCAGATCCCTCTGAAGTCTGGTGAAGTGCGTCAGGTAATTCAGAGACCTTAAAGTAAAGGCTGCTGAAGTAAGGGTGCACTTCCCGTACCGATCCATACACCTGGACTCTTTATTAGGAGGATGGACGGATGTCGAAGCCTCTGCCACATCTTGCTGGGTAGCAGATGCCACCACCAGGGCATCTACTGCCACACCTTTAGATAAGAAGTCCTTTTCAGGGGGGGCTGACAGAAATTTATTCGGGCGAGCTGGCACCGGTTTCACAGAATCCGGGTGCTCCCACGCCCTTCGAGAGATCAAATCCAGGAGCTCATCGAAGGGCGGAGACACCCAGGAGGCAGAAGGCTGAGCCCCGAAGGCCTTGAGGAATACCGACTCCTCGGTGGAAGGGGGTTTGGACTGCCAGTCGCCTCGTTGCTTGAGGATTTCCAAGATGTCCACAAAGGAGACATCATCCGAGGACGACTTGGGGGACCCCTCCGCATCATCGAGGTCGGTGTCCGAGGTGAGAGACTCATCAGGCGAGTCGACGTGCTTCCTCTTGCACTGTCTCTTCCTGGGAGGTTCCTCCGAAGAAGCCTCGGAAGGACCCCCAGGAAGGGAGGGATCCCCAATGGGGGTGACCTCAGGCCCCAGGGCTCCGCTGTCTTGAGACAGGGGGACAACAAAGGAACTAGTCTCCGTGCCAAGGGAAGGTGCCGGAGAGATGGTGGAGGTAGCCAAGGAATAATTGACCAAAGCACTCCTCATGGCCCTGAAGGCCAGACCCCCCCCCCGAGTCCTGGGAAGGTCCGACCCCCAAGGCCACAACAGTAGACGGCACTCCCACAGCCGACACACCGAGAGGGAGGCTCGGAACCGAAAGCATCGGACCCGAAGCGTCACCCCCGGGGCCGACCGAGGAGGTCCGTGTACCGAACTCCGACCCGAAGGTCGGGGTTGGAGTAAGGGTCGGAGCCGACCCGAGAACCTCCACTGGCTCCACCAGCACCGACTCCAACGGTGCCAAGGCTGTTGGAGGAGGAACCAATAAAACAGGGTGGACAATCGGCTCCGGAGCCGACTGGGCTGGAGCCGAGACTAACTTTTGGAAAACTGGAGAATGGAACAGCCTTTGAAGCACCCTGTCTATATCCGAATCGGACATCCTCGAAGACCGAGAAGAGACCGATCGGGCCCGAGTTGACTTCTCCGCCGGTTCTGAAAGACTGGGGGACCGGCTCCGAATAGTCTCAAGTAATATCGGCACTGAGGGAGATTCCACCAGTACAGCAATTTCCCTCGGAGCCGACAGGGACTTCGGCGCCGAGGTAGAAGAGTCTGAGCGAGCGACCTTTCTCGGCTCCAAAACCAATGGAGCCGGAGAAGGTGACCCGCCTCTCGATGCTCGAGCGCTCTGCTCCGAAGACAGAGGAGTCGAGGCTGGAGGCATCGAGGCAGACCGTTCCGACCTCGGCTCCAAAGTCCGTGGAGCCGACGGAGAAGCCTGCCTTGATTTCTTTGCTGTCGGCTCCGATGGACTGGTCGGAGCCGAAGACTTCTTCCTGGAAGGAGAGGGGGAAGAAGATAAAGCCTCCTCAAAAGAAGGGGTGATAATCCCCTTCAATATCAATTTGTTTTTCCACTCTTGGAGGACATGAGAAGAAAAAGCGTGACATACACTGCACGACTCTTGAAGGTGCTTAGGGCCTAAGCAATAAACACATAGAGAGTGATCATCCGTGATTGACATCTTGTACCCACACCTGGTACATTTTTTAAAACCCGAAGGCCTATGTTCCTTCGACATCACCACAAATACCAAAATCAGAGTAAAACTAAACACACAGAGATGCCAAATCCCTCTAATTTAAACAGGATAGGCCAGTAAATCACACAGGCGAAAACTGTAACACAGCTCTGGCAGAGCGCGAGGGCAAGGCCCCTCTAACTAAAAACGGGACCTTGACGTTTAGTAGGAACAAATACCACACAACAAATTTTTAGTAACGAAAAAGGGCTGTAAAAACAGCCCGAAATAGAGCGCGATGAAATCCCTACTGATTTAAGCGGGAACCTAACGCTAACAATAAATCCACACAAACTCCAAATTCACACAAACTACTCAAAAAGCGTTTAGTAGCTGTTAAAACAGCTTTTGGTTGAAAAATTAGAAAAATTCTGACAGGAAATTAGTCAGTAAAGAGTACTTAGCCCAGCCAAGTCGAGACCACGTCTATTGCTGTCAAGCGGCAAACGAGATCTGGGGAAGCAGTAGTGGTGCATCCTGGGATGTAGAATAGCTCAGCCAATTAGAGACTTCGCTCTATAGTATAGCGTGCCGAGTCGGAGCCGAGGATCGGCTCCGAACCCATCAGTTCAGAATGTAGGCAAGATAGGATCACATAACATCTACAAATTTTCAAGACAGAAGAAGGAAGGGGACATATAAATGTGGTAGGTGTTCCCAGTGTGCAGTTATTTCTAATAGTAATGTTATTCACATTAATAGTAGAAATAGGACCATAGTGAATGACAAGTATCACTATAATTGTGATTCAATGGGACTAGTATATTTTGTTTCCTGTAAACATTGTCAGTCCTTTTATATTGGAAAAACTGAAAGGAAACTGAAAAGAAGGATATTTGAATGACATTAAAAATTGTAAGGAAACTAACGCATTATATAAACACAGTATGGTATGTGAACAAGCTAGTCTTATATTCTCAGTACTTGAGCACACAGAGAAGGATATTAGAGGAGGACCCTGGGAAGAAAAACTGGAATATAAAGAACTCTGGTGGCAGATGACTCTAGAATCATATAATACACCAGGATTAAATGAATACACCAGTATCCTACCTCTATTAAAATTGAGAGCAGCTAAATTATAACAGACTATTTTTAACATATTTTATATTTTTATTTATAATGTATATATTAATTTATTGATGGAACTTTCCCTGTCCTATTTATGTAATAGGTATAAATGTTGTTATATGACATTTTTTTAAAAAAATTTTAAATTTGATTTCATTTAATAGTTAGATATTTAATATATTCATTAAGTTAAAATTCAAGGGAGATGAGCTGCAATTTATGTAAATGACCACTAGATGGTGATGCAATACACAGATTATATGAACTCCAACACTTTTACAAAGTGAAGTTTTAAGCATTTTAAACAATTTAATTATGCTGTTATAAGTTATAAGATATGTGATATTTATATATAACATTTATTAATAATGTTCTATTTAGTTTAATGAGAAGTAACACTGTATCTAAGATTTCATCTGAAAGTTTTATATGTATTTTTATTCAGTGGAATATTTGATTGATTTTTAAAAAAAAAGGTTTCAAAACCCTTTTAAATGTAATGATTGTTAATTAATTGTGTTAATTATTCAATTAGTAATGATATAAAAGTAGTAGGTAAATTGCTTATTTTTATCTGATGAAGTGCATGGTGAAATACGAAAACGCAGTGACTTGGAATAGCGTTAATACGAAGTGTTTTTTTGCTGTTTTGGAGTGCTTTCTAACAGCGTGTGGCATGATAATAAAATCCTGGTAAAGTACTACAAGTTTGTATTTCTCCAACTTCTGAGGAATTATTGGTTTATTTTCACCCTTATTTCTTCTGTGTTCCTGGTTTATCACTAAGTTATTTATTTATTTAATCCCAAGAAAAACGGTCCAGGCGCCAAACAAGGATGGTAGTCCAATGGAGCTTTATTAAAAGTTAAATATCACAAGCGCTTTCACCCTGACTCATTTGCATGGCTTTTTCAAGTGTGTAAACAACCAATACATTTTTTACCCTCATTTAAATACCCCCATTCGTAAAAAAGGCACCAAAATTGTTTCAAATGTTTAAAGTGAAACACTCACTTCATTGTTCAAAATCTTTAAACCCTTTGAGTTACACAGTTTTCACTGTGCACTTCACAAACCTTCAAAAAGGTATAAATGTGTATAAATAAATGCATCTGTACATGTGTATGTAGAAACATAAATGACATTAAGAAACCTCATGTAGATGTTGTAAAATATTATAAAAATATTATAAAAATAATATAAAAATGTTATACAGCAGACCATACTTATTTCATAGCTTCTCCGCTCTTTTAATTAAGTAAGGTTTAATGGAAATATGGTCATTCAATCCTGGGGGCTGGGTTGCATTTAATTTTAGTTGCCAATAGGTCTCCCTGCAACTTAACCAGTTCTCCCAGTCTCCCCCCCCAGGGTCTATACATACTTGTTCAAGAATTCCAAATAAAAAAACTACATGTTTGGGTTCTGTTTGTAAGTGCCTACACAGTGCATTGTTCAAGTTCCCCTTTCTAATACTATAAAGATGCTCGTAAATACGTTTGTTGAGTGCCCTCTCTAATTTTCCTACATAAAAACTGAAACAATCTTTACATATAGCCAAATATACTATACCTCTGGTAACACAGTTACCCTTCCTAAAGTAAATCTTACTGTTCTCATAGTTATTTAGGGTAACATGTGCATCCTCTATTATATATTTACAGTTACAACCAATCGGGTTGAAACTTATGTGAACGCAAGGGGAGGAATGTGTTCAGTAGATCGCTACGTGGGTTCACTTCAGCTTCCCAAAAAGGCTGTGGAAGTCGGTTGACTTTATCCGGAGCTTCTGGTGAGACATTTGAAGGTGTCTCAAGGACGGAAGGACTTACCACCAATATCAGCGGACCTAATGAAACATCGAATGCTGAGAACCAACGGATTGGTTCTAATATGAACAAAGGTACTGTTGAACATTCCGTTGGTACCCTTGATGTTGAACCAAGACATTTTAATAACTTAAGAGACTGGTTTGACCAAGTAAACAGTAAAGGAAATGTTTTTAACAGTAATTTGAACTATAAAAACAGGGATGTTAGGGTTGAACAATCCATGGCTATGGCTTCATTGAAAGATGGTATTAGAGACTTGGAGAACAGGTTATATAAGATCAAATGTGTTAATTTGGATATTGCATATTTAGAGGAATGTTTAGCCAAAAAAATTGTTCCACAGGGACTGCGAGTCTGCAAGTACCCTGATGGTTTTATGTATGATGCAGTTATGCTTAACGAGTTTAACAATGTATTCGATGAATGTGGGTTTAAAATTTTAAAATTGATGGTGAAGTTTTCTAAAAGGAAAGTAGATTTTTTGTTGAAAGATGCTGAGAAATTAGATGAAGCCATTAAGAATTATTTATTATTTGTCTTTAACAAAGAAAGTTATGAGCACTGCTTCTTTCGTATTGAAAGGAAGTGTGAAGAAGTTTATGTAAGGAAGCAAAAAAAGCTGATTAGGGACCTTAAGCAATACAGCGAAAATACGGCTTATGTATTTAAATGAAAGATTTTTAAAAATACAGCTTACAAATTGTCTGATTCTACAGGAGTAACAATGGAAATGTGAATACTGACAGGATTAATGGACAGGTATTGGCTGATGTATTGGACACCAACCCTACAACCCTTGTTTTGACTACACCAAATCCCCTAAATCTGGAAGAAGACCAGGACCTGGTTGGGTCTATTGACTTCGGGGGAGAAGAAGGAGAGGTTAATGAACAGGATTTTTCCGGGGGGGGGGGGACCAGGTGAAGACAAAAAGGAAAGGGAGAGTATAGTTGTGGATTTAGATAATGTGACATATTCTTACAATGGTTTCAATTTTTTTAATTTGAGTGGAATTGAAATTAAAATAGAACACTTTCACCTTTTTGAAAAAGGTTTTAAGTTTGTGCCATCAGTAAGGTTCAATGTCTGTGATACCCTTATTGAGTTAAAACTATTTATAAGAAAATTGAACTTTGCACTTATTTTTGATCAGTCAGACACAAATTACATAGTACAATTTAGAAAGGCAAGTACTTTTAACCCTCCCCTTCATCCGGCCCTGCAGGTATTTGAGGGAGTCTGTGCATCTGATATATACACATTGAGTGTTGATAAAAATATTAGGAGGAAATGTGGTTTCAAAATGAACTTGACCAAGGAAGAAAAACAAACTCTGGATGAGTTAGTGGCAGATAGGGAAATCCGCATTATGAAGCCTGATAAGGGGGGAGGTATGGTTTTGGTTAACACATTTGATTATTCTAGCAAAATCTTGGGAATTTTGAATGATACTAATGTATACACACCAGTGTCTATTAATGAAATAAATATTTCATATAGGAAAATAGATTTAGCAATTGAATAACTAATATTGGAAAATAGGCTTGATGAGAAGCTTGGGGCCGCACTGACAATCAAAAAACCAAGGTTAGCTTCTTTCTTTGGCATTCCCAAGATACATAAGAGCACTACTGACCCACCTTACAGGCCAACAGTCTCAGGTGAGGGATCAAAGACATATTCAATAGCGACTTTCTTAGATCACACCCTTAAACATATTACTGATGAACATGAGCACCTGTTAAAGGACTCATGGGATTTTTTACGAAGTTTAACTTTGCAACCATATGAGGGTGAGGTGTATTTTTTTACCATTGACATGGTCAGTTTTGTTTACTTGTATACCTGTGGAGAAGGGTTTGGATTTTTTTTTTGTCACTCTTGAATGAAAAAAGGTCTATTTTGAGGTTTGATATTGATGTACTAGTAGAACTTATGAGGATGGTATTGGAGAACAACTTTGTATACTTCGAGGGGGAAACATTTAAACAGGTTAGAGGGGTGGCTATGGGGGTGGCTTGTGCCCCCATATACGCCAACCTAGTACTGTTAAAATGGGAACTACAGTATGTATTTGCCTCTGGGTTTTGGAACAATATAAAATTGTATCGACACTTTCTGGATGATTTATTTATAATCTGGGAAGGGTCTGCTACTTCCATTATTGAATTTCTCGAATTTTTGAACTCAACTACTGACTTTTTAAAATTTACATACAAGTTTGACCAATATGGAATTGATTATTTGGATGTAAGGTTAGATAAGATCAGTGGGGGCTTGAAGTCTAGGTTTCACACGAAAAACACTTTTAGTAACTCTTACCTTCCTTATATGAGTGACCACCCTTGGAAACAAAAAGGAGCACTGTGAAAGGTCAGATGGTCAGAGTGGCCAGAATGACTTCAGAAAGAAGTGATTTTTTATTAGAAATTGAATTTATTTCTGGCCTCTTCCGTTTAAGGGGTTATCCGGAGAATTTAATAAAGGAGGTAGCTGGTGATGTATTAGAGGGATGGGGTGTAAAGTACTACCCTATTTTGGGTAAACCACTGGAGAAAGTGAATGTGGATGTACCTACTGGTGAACAAGCTTTTAAAAGGGCTTTAGTGTTACAACATGGTAGTGTATCCAAAGAAGTTAAGGATTTAGTTGGGAGGAATTGGAAAATGTTGAAACACAATAAGGATATTGTACATAAGGTGGGTGAGAGCCCCAATTTTGTTTTTAAAACTGGAACAAACTTAAAAAAGTTATTTGAAAGGAACAACTACCAGGATAGAAGTAATAAGGATCAGGGGACAAGTAAATGTGGTAGGTGTGGATACTGTAAATGTATAATAGAGGATGCACATGTTACCCTAAATAACTATGAGAACAGTAAGATTTACTTTAGGAAGAGTAACTGTGTTACCAGAGGTATAGTATATTTAGCTATATGTAAAGATTGTTTTCAGTTTTTATGTAGGGAAATCAGAGAGGGCACTCAACAAACGTATTTACGAGCGTCTTTACAGTATTAGAAAGGGAAACTTGAACAATGCACTGTGTAGGCACTTACAAACAGAACCCAAACATGTAGGTTTTTTATTCAGAATCCTTGAACAAGTACGTATAGACCCTGGGGGGGGGGGGGGACTGGAAGAACTGGTTAAGTTGCAGGGAGACCTACTGGCAACTAAAATTAAATGCAACCCTGCATTTCCATTAAACCTTACTTAATTAAAAGAGCGGAGAAGCTATGAAATAAGTATGTTCTGCTGTATAACATTTTTATATTATTTTTATAATATTTTTACATCTACATGAGGTTTCTTAAAGTCATTTTGTCATTGATGTTTCTGCATACACATGTACAGATGTATTTATTTATACACATTTACATCTTTTTGAAGGTTTATGGTGTGCACAGTGAAAACTGTGTAACTCAAAGGGTTTAAAGATTTGAACAATGAAGTGAGTGTTTCACTTTAAATATTTGAAACAATTTTGGCGCCTTTTTTTACGAATGGGGGTATTTAAATGAGGGTAAAAAATGTATTGGTTGTTAACACACATTTAAAAAAGTCCTGCAATTGAGTCAGGGTGAAAGCGCTTGTGATATTTAACTTTTAATAAAGCTCCATTGGACTACCATCCTTGCTTGGCTCCTGGACCATTCTTCTTGGGATTCGTTATTTAATTTACAGTCTTTGTCTGTTTTTTTTTTTTTATTATTATTTATTTATTTAAGTTTTGTTTACGCGAGTAGAGCACTAATCACAGTATGACCAATTGTAGGCTCAGGCCAGGTTACATGCAAGACTGTAATTGAAGCATTGCTTTCATAGGTTTGATTGTCAAGCTTAGAACCTACTGGCTTTTAAGAAGTTTAACTGCTGTAAAACCCCTAGTAAAATGTTCTGCTACCTTAGCTCTAAATGATTGTTGTTGAAGTGACACCCACACCCCATGTGTAGATATGGGGAAAAAGGGTTGGTGAATGGATGGATGATGGATTCAGATATTAAGATTATTTCTGAAGGAAGTTAATAGCTACATTTTTCTAATTACAGGGGGAAGTGTATTCCATAATCTCTCCCTCAAACAAGCATGATTCACCCAGACAGACAAATGAGAACAAGGCATGTACATCAACACATCACTTTAGCAAAGGTACAGGGGCATGTTAATTCCCCTTCAATCTAATTTATGAAAGTAAGCAAGCAATGAGGGAAAGAAAAGAGTATTAAGGCACCTCTTGATCCAAAGTTCAATAAACTGTTTATACCAACAAGGAATTACACAGACAAAGACATGGTTAATATTGCAATGTTTACCTGTGTGTCTTGAGGAGTCTGATAGCTCTATGATGGTTCTTTCTGCAAGTTTAATCTACATGAAGTAAAACTGTTGAAGCCACTTTCATTGTTAATGGACTTTGCACTTTTCTCCCACTGTTGTGCGACCATGGATTTGGTGTATTTAAGTCTGAGTGGTACAGGGGCATGCCCCTTACATGAGGTGTACGGGGGCATTTCCTGAAAAACAGCTTACTTTTAGATTTGCTGGAAGTGGCTTTCAGTGATTTTACGCTGCATAAACAGCATTCACTGAAAGTACCTTCAATAAGTGGACAATAATTTGTAATGAGGATCGGAGGCTAAAATCCTTCTTCACCATCATCCTGCACAAAGGGGGAAACTCAACTGACCCATCTAACTGTAGACCCATCGCTATCCTATCCCCCTATCTAAAATACTTGAAAAATGTATTCACTCACAGCTTCTCAACTATCTCCTCCAACAAAACTTGCTTACTCCCACACAACATGGTTTTCGGCCTAACCATACCATATCTACTGTCCTCCTATCATTTACTCATGTGATCGCTGAGGCCCATGACAACAACCAACTCATATCCTGTCTCTTCCTCGATCTCTCCAATGCCTTTGACACAGTCTCTCACCCAGTACTGCTATCTAAACTACCTAAACTTAACCTGTCTACTGCCTCCCTGGCCTGGTTCTCAAGCTACCTTTCTTGTAGGCAACAATCTGTCAGATGGCTCTCAACATGCTCTCCCTCCATCCCAGTCACATCCGGTGTTCCACAAGGCTCCATCTTGGGTCCCCTCCTGTTCAATATTTTTACTAATGACTACATACATCCTGCAAAAAATCCTCCCTAATCCAATATGCTGATGACTCAACTCTCATCTCTATCTCCAACAACATCACCCAACTACATACCCAAACCCAGGACACCTTCTTATCCATTGAAAAGTGGCTGTCTGACAACCTACTCATCCTAAAACCCCCCCAAAAAAAAAAACTCTTGCTCTTTCTCCCCTGTTCTCTCTCCAGTCACAAATCCACCTTTGTTATCACTTCCTCCAATAATACCATCATACAACCTGAACCTCACACAAAACTCCTAGGTGTCATTACTGATGATGAACTTAAATTTAACTTACATATATTCCGATGTATAAAAAAACTCACCAGAAACTAGGCTTGCTTTACCACAACAGAAAGTTGCTAACTTCAAATACTAGACTCTCCTTGGCACAAGCACTTCTTATCCCCTCCCTTATATATGCTGCCCCAATCCTAACTAACATCCAGTCCACAACCTTATCTAAACTTCAACAAACTTACCACAAAACAGCTAGATTTATCACCACCTTACCTTATAACTCACACCACTGCCTTGCACTCAACTCTCTTCAATGGCTTAAACTCCCCCACCAACTCCTTCTATCACAATTTCAAATTATATACTCTATACTATATAAACCATCTTCCTGCCCAGCTCTCGCCCCCTTGGTTTCCACCTACTCCCCCCTAGGACCCTCTGAACCTCTAACCAGCAACTCCTTAATATTTTCCACCCTAAGAAAAATGTGGGCAAGCTACTATATAAGTGCTCTGTGGCCCAAGCCTGGAATAAACTCCCTTTACACATTTGCTCCATTACCCAACCATTACACTTCAAAAAGAAACTCAAACTTCATCTACTTAAGACAAAAATGTGCCTCTGCCAGGACACTACCTAACCTCTCCATACCCTTGTATTTGCATTCCCATGATACAATTATTTTTCATACTAGACTCTGCCTATTTCACTTATCAACCCAATAATTACTCAGCTAGTACATTCAACCTCACATTACTGTAAGCTTAAATTCTGCTGTCCATTTTTTTGTATATCTTGTACAATGCCACTTGCATTTTATATGTCTTGTTTCTTGCACCAGAATTTTTGACCTACTGTATTTTAAATTACACTGTCCTGGATTGTTACTTTACTAATTATACTGTAAACTGTTTTTGTAACTGGAGCTTTTCTCCTCAGGTCTCCACTGAAAATGGGCTTCTGGCCCAGCTGGACTAACCCGGTTAACAAATGTCAAGAAAGAAAGAACTAAGCCAACACAGGGATGGAGAAAGGAGATTCTGCTGCTAGGGATGACTGCAATTAGCGATACAGACAATAGGCAAAAGGGGGCTGGAATTTATTGGAGAAAACTGTCAAAAGAACCAATGTATTGGAAGCAATTAACTATAGAGAGAAAGGTAATAGAATGGGAAGATGCCAAGAATGTATTTGAACTGGAGACTAGAGACTGCCTTCCTTGTCAAGGACTGATATCACTGTATAGGCTAACAGAAAGAAATTTTTTTGGGGGGGGTCCTAAATGAAAGACCATCACTGGTACAGGTTTTTAGTAGTATCTAGAACAAAAGCTGCTGTTAAAAAGGAATACTTGGTAAAGTATACAAAATATAGCATGATAACTATAAGAATCAATCAACGGAGGTTAGAAAGGATGGTGAAGAGAAATCGGATAGGCAATTCACAAAGAAACAATGGGGGATATACGTTTGTCTCCCAAATATGCAACAAAACTTAGAAGATTTAGATTTTTGCTTGGAAATGTTTACATAGATATTTTTATACCACAAGCAGACTCCTGAGAATTTTCCTCAGGTAGGCAGAAAATGTTGGAGGTGTGATGGGGAAGAAAGAGGGAAATGGGAACCTATTTTCTGGAAGTGTAATGAGTTGGCAAACTTTAAAGATTCCCTGCAGACTACTCTATCAGAGATATTGGGTGAGCACATTGGTGTGACTATGGAAATGATTTTTCTGAGCTATGATACAGAATCTGAATTGCCTAGGCATAGAAAGGCCTTGCTGAGTCTAGTTATGGTGGCTGCTAAAAAGGCAGTTACTAGAAAATGGAAATCAAAGTCTAAACCAACTATACTAGAAATAATGACTATAGTAACAGAGATAAACTAACTGGAATTTGGATCTTTAGAAAAGGGTAGGAGCAAATTAAATGGGAAAATGGAAACTGTGGAAATACATACAGGGGAGGAATGAGGTTTAAAAGAAGGCAGACTTTGAATGAGCTATGTAATGTTTGACTGACAATGGTTGGACAGATTATAAGTAATGTACAATGTTTGCAACTAAAATTGTGTCAGTATGGTTTATGATATAAAATGCTTGCAACTGGGATTATGTCAATATGGTTTGTTTTCATTTACATAAATATATGATTGCCTGTGTCATAAGTTATTACTTTTAATAAAGATGGTTCTTGTTTAAAAAAAAATTGTGCCTCACACCTCTGAATGACTTCACTAGGTTTAGGTTTAAACTGATGCTAATTAGCTGCACGTAACTTTTTTGCATACTCTTAAACGTATAGCTCTGATTCAGTCTTCATGTTTAATCTCATTGGCAAAAAAACTCCCAATATTTTACAGTATTCTTCCCATGTCTGGATTTTCACATCAAAGGTAATCAGAATCCCTCTAGTTTACATTATTTTTATTTGTCATTTATTTTATTTCCATTTCCACTTTCAAAGTATTTACTAAAGCTAACATTCTAGTCATGTTTTAGAAAACTTTAATTCTTCCAAATACTATTAAAAAAATAGGTGTGTTAGGTTTTTGGAAAAAAGAAAAAAAGTCAAGCGTCATTAATGATTCAAAAGATTTATTAAGTAATCCAAGCTCTATGCAAGTTATAGCAAACAATAATCAATATAACCTTCTCATCAACCTCCTAAATATTCTATTGGTATAGTGCAATAAATAGGAAATGGGAAACTGGACATCAAACAGGTTGTCAGCACACACACCTATCCACTCACACAAGATAAGGTCAAGACACAAACCCACACACGCAGAGGTACTCACCAAGAGTCTACCAAAAGATCAGAGACCTCCCAAGCCCAAACCACCTACACATACTGGTACACAAACAGATTCCACTACTACATATAACAATACAAATATCGGTGTCTCAACAATTAAGCCATTAGGGCAAAACACCTCAAAAGTTAATGTTCTAGTTATAGGCGACTAAATAGTGAGACGCACATATGCTCCCCTCACCAGGCTGGCCAAGGAGAAAGTCATGATCAGCTGCCTGTCAGGGACCAGGATCCGTCAAATCACACACGCACGCAAGTCATTCAGCAACAATTACCTTTATGACTCTGTCATAGTACATGCTGGAGTAAATGACTTGAGACATACCTCTCTGGACAATATGAAGAGACATGACTGAACTGTCAGATTATATGTCCCAAGCAGCTATGTCCCTAGCCTCAAGCAGCATTCTACCTTCACCTAGGATGATGCTGCAACACAGACAAAGAATTATTGATTTTAATAGTTGAATTAGCTTCTGGTGTCACCCCAGGGGGATCCAGTATCTGACAGTCTGGGAAAACATGGTCAACAGAGCACGCTGCTTTACCGAGATGGCCTTCACCTATCTCCTCAAGGCTCTGAGATACTGGCAAAGAGGTGTGCCTCTCCAGTAGTGCTTTTTTTTAGGCAATGTCAAAACAACAACACTTCTGATGTAAATAAATCCTCTAGAGATAAACTCAAGGTCATGTTGCTTGATGCTAGCAGCCTAAACAGTAAACTGCATTCCCTGGAAGCACTCCTTACCTTGGAAGATGCTGACATCTGTGCAGTCACTGACATGTGGTTTAAGGCCACAGAAAGTACCCAGGCTGTACAAGGCTACAATGCCTTTCACATGTTCAGACCTCAAAACAAGTGTGAAAGTACCAAAGGTGGAGGAGTAACCATCTTCATTAAAACCAAATACACATTGAGAATGGTAAAACAGTACAACTCTCTTGAGCTACTCCAGGTCCAAATAACTATACACAAAATAAACTACCACATCATTGTTAGCTGGGTACAGCGGTAGCGTTGTTGCCTCACAGCAAGAGGTTCTCCTGTTCGATTCTCGGCTGGAGTGCCTTCTGTGTGGAGTCTGCATTTCCTCCCCACAGTCGAGTGGCCTCCGAAAGACATACGTGAATGGGCTTGCCTTCGCTGAAGGTTGGGCGTCGGGCTGGCAACTTGGCACCATAAAAAAAAATCTAATCATTAGCAGACCGGAGTTCCACTGTGGCGACCCCTAACCGGGAAAATCTAAAAAAGACAAACAACATCATTGTTAGCTACAGTTCTCCTGTCTTGAACCAGGAGAAGCACACTGCCTACCTGGACTACCTAGACTCACTCAGTATACAGCCAAACACCTTGGTCATGGGAGATTTCAACTATTCTTCTATCGATTGGGTGACTTACTTAAGCACAAATACTATCGTTCTAAGGTTCTTGGATTTTGTTAATTCATATGCCCTGGAACAGTTGGTCTGTACCCCCACAAGGGTCTCAAATGTCCTAGACCTAGTGCTCACCAACATGGGTGGGGGGGGGCACTGCACTATCCCTGAGTATTGCTCTCCCTGGTAAGGTCAGACTATAAATCAGTCTCGTCTGAAGTAAAGATTAGACCTGATACCCCCACAGGAGCAAAAAATAAATGAAACGTTTCTCCAAAGCAAACTATAGCCTAACTAAGCAATGGTATAAAAAGTTTCAAAGTCCCTATTAACACAGCCAATAATGACTTCTACACAGAAGAGTACACAAATGCCCTTTACAGCCACTTAAACAAATGTATTGACTCAGCTGTACCTGACAGGACTTAAACCAGGTCCACCCAAAAAAAAACAAGCAACCCTGGTGGATTGTAAGTATAAATAATTTATATAACAAAAGAAAGAAACTGCTGTCTAACAACAAGCGGAAAATTACTCAACAAAGGAAGAATACCCTCCACAGCTTGAACAAGCAAATCAGATATCTTGAAAAGTCCTCTAAGGCTAGTTATGAGGTTAAATTAGCATCCCTAGCCAAAGACACAACCATAAGGCATTATTTAGCTATGTCCGAAACTTAAAAGGGAATGCACAACTGTGCGCCAAACTTATAGTAGACAGTACCATTCACAATGAACCTGAGGAAATTCTCAACCTGCTAGCTGACAGATTTGGCAATAACTTCACCCCCTATCCCCCACCAGCCATACCCCAAAGCATTTCTGACACCAGTTCTCTACTGACCATCTCCACAGAACAGGTCATACAAGCGTTCTCAAAGGCCTAAAACACTGCCTCTATAGGACCAGAAAACATCCCAGGTTGCTTACTAAACAATCTAAAACAAGACTTAGTGGAGTCAGTTGGCACTCTCTTTAACCATAGCCTGAGCACTGGCTTTGTTCTGGCGGGGTGGAGAACAGCAACAGTAATCCCCTTGCACAAAGGGGGTCCATCAACCGACCCAGGAAACCAGTGACCCATAAGCCTAACCTTATCTGCAAGGCTATGGAAAGAATCATCATGGAGCTTATCAACAAGGACACAAGCAACCTTGGCCTGTCCCAGTCTGGTTTCTTCAAGGGTAGATCTTGCTTATTAAACCTGGTGGACTTCTTTGAGAATGTCAGCAAAGCCCTAGATGAGGGCAAAGCAGTACATACCGCCTATCTCGATTTAGCCAAGGCTTTTGACACAATCCCCCACTCAGGTATCATTGAGAAACTCTCCCAGCTGTGGATTAACCCATACATCACTAGATGGGTAGCCAACTGGCTCATTGACAGAATGCACACTGTCAAAGTTGAGGAGTCAATCTCCACCAGTAGGCCAGTTACCAGTGGGGTACCACAAGGATCTGTGCTGAGCCCACTACTGTTTGGAATCTATTTCTCTGAGGTCCAGGTGAAAGTAGATGACCTGTGGCTTATAAAGTTTGCAGATGACTGCAAACTGGGTGCAATAATCAAGTCTCCCAACAATGTAATCATATTACAGAAAGGGCTGATGTAGACAAATGATTGGTGCCAAAGTCATGGACTAAAACTAAATGGAAAAAAATGCCTCATTATTCCCTTTCACAAAGAAGCAGTCCCTGTTAATTATGATATAGATAGCACCCTTCTATGCTCAAACCCAGTGGTGCAAGACTTGGGAACACAGGTTGATAGCAATCTAAACTTCGATCACCATGTGCCCATTGCGGTAAGGAAAGCCATCTACATTGCACATCTCATAAATAAGGGCATCTCGTCCAAGACTAAGGAGGTTATAACTCTGCTGTACTCAACCCCTATCAAGTCACTAACTGAGTATGCTCCCTTTTGCATGTACCTCACCAGACACCTGCAGCAAATGGAGAGGCCACATAGGTTTCTAACCAAGAGAATCCAGGTCCTCCAAAATGTGACTTGTATGAAAAGACTGAAAGCCTTATCACTGTACTCTGCATCATACAGGCTGCTGAGAGGCCTACAGACCAGTCTCTGACCTCAGACTCTTCTCTAATGGAAATGTGGCCATAGTTCACAACTGTCCAGATTTCTGCAGATTGTCCAGGTTTTTTCCTCATATTTTTGGTCTGTTCCTCTTAAAAATTGTGTTTTCTGGCAAACTACAGAGGATTGAAGTAACTAAATAATGACATACATTTCAGTTTCAGATTTCATATCCTTCAGAAAATGCAAGCTAACACAAAACGTGTTTATCCATATTTCTTGTTTTAGAAAGTTGAGAGGTATGAAAGTAGCCCATCCACAAATCCCATGGGACAAATGTCACTCACTCCAGGGATCTCAACCTAGACTGTGACATTAAGAAAACATGTTGGGGAGATATATCCCCAGAGACCGACACTCCTCTGAAATAAGCTCCCACTTCACATGAAGCCAAGCTCCTCAATGATCCTATTTAAGGGAAACCTCGATAATTGGATGGGTGACCAGGGGTGGCATCTTTGTCCCTTATAGACAGGGTTAGTTGGTGCAGATCATAGGACTGCTCTGCTAACAATGATCTAATTATGGTCAATTAGGGTACACAGGTTTTTTCCACAGCTAGGCCTGTAGTCATCTCCTATGAACCTATGGAAAAAGAAGTTAAGTCTTACCATAATGTTCCATTTGTGGTGTAGATCTTTGTTCATTCATTACAGACAGGACCTCGGTTCCGTCCACGGAACTGACATGGCCGTTTCCCAGCTCGCGCAAGCCAATAACTCTCAGCTAAGAACCTACCCGCAATGCCCCTCTCCTAGTTATTCCAGATCGAGTTTTCCCACCCTAGATAAAAGATGTAGTAATAGAAAAAATAGTAGGAGGCTCTGTCTAAGCAAATACCCTAACCAGGAGTTCCTAAAGTCCACCAGGAGTCCAGGCAGGGGGAAGGATGGCGGGAAGTAATGAATAAACAAAGATCTACAACACAGACGGAACTTTACAGTAAGACATAACTTCTTTATCTGATGTTGTAAATCTTTGTTTATTCATTACAGATAGGACCGAGTCCCCAGCTACTTGAGTCCTATGTGGCCCTAAGGAAGGATATTCCTGAGCACCATAGAACCAAAAGATGCTTGTCCCCTGGAGGCCAAATCCAATTTGTAATGAAATATAAAGGTATGATGTCTTGCCCAAGTGTCTGCTGCTCATATATCATCCGTAGAGGCTCTGGAATGAAAAGCTACAGAAGTAGCCATAGATCTGGTAGAATGAGACTTTATTCTGGAAGGTAAGGATAGCTTATTCTGTTGGCAGATAAAGGTAATGATGTTTCTAAGCCAAGAGGATAAAGTCACTTTGGAAACAGGTTTACCCAGTCTGGGTCCTGCAAAGGCCACAAACAATTGGTCTGATTTCCTAAAAGATTTAGTCTGTCCAAATAACAATGAAGCTGCCAGTGCACATCAAGGGTGTGCAAAAGGTACTCCCCTCTATTAGAATGCTTTGGGAAGAAAACCGGCAGGTCAATAGATTGGTTAATGGAAAAAACAGAAATGACCTTGGGCAAGAAAGAAGGGTCAGTATGAAAGGACACCCTATCTGTGTGGAAGATCAAGTAAGGACTCTTGGCACTCAAGGCCTGCAGCTCAGATACTCTTCTCGCTGAGGTGAGTGCTACTAGAAGTATAGTTTTCCATGACAAAAATTTCAAATCACATGAATCAAAGGGCTCGAAGGGAGAACATGTGAGAGACTGAAGTACCAGAGTCAAGTCCCAGGGTTCTAAGGGAGGCTTGACCGGAGGTTTAGCATGTAATACTCCCTTCAAAAAGGTCTTGCATAGGCAGTGTGACATAACTGAAGAATTATCAAGACCATTATGAAAACTGGCAATAGCTGCTAAATGTACAGTGATTGTTGAAGCTGAGGCTCTGCATGTAAAAAAGTAATCGGGTATTGTAGAATTTTTTGAATAGGCATAGAGAAAGAGTCTAAGTTCTGGTCTTTGGCTCAAATAGAGAACCTAGTCCATTTACTAGAATAAACCTTTCTAGTGGAAGGTTTGTGTGAGGCCAGAAGAATTTCACGAACAGGAGATGGGATGTCAGGCAGCCTGGCAATCATTGGAAGTGGGGGAACCAAGCTGTGAGCTTGAGACTGTGCAGGTTCGGATGAATCAGTCCCTGAGGATGAGATAACATGTCCAGGGAATGATCCAGGATGCACGGGCTGTGAATGAGATGAGGCCATAGAAACGGGAACCAGACTTGACGTGGCCAGTAGGAAGTAATGAGGATCACTTTGTTTTTCAACCTCTGAGCTTTCTGGAGAAACTTTGGAATGAGGAGTAATGGGGGAAAGGCATACAGAAGACCCAGGGGCCAATTGTGCATTAGAGCATCCCTCGGTGGTTCCCCCTGTAGGGGGATCAAGGCAAAATAGCTTCTGCATTTGTAGTTTAGAGGGGAAGCAAACAGGTTGCAGCAAGGCTTGCCCTAATGTTGGAAGATCCGGTGTGCTATTACAGGGTTGAGGAACCACTCGTGAGGCATCAGGATGTTCCTGCTCAGATTGTTCGCAATAAGGTTGAAACTCCCAGGAATGTGTGTTACTATAAGAAAGCAATTGGAGTCTATCACCCAGTGACAAATCCTCATGGCTTCCCAACACAGGGGGTAAGATCTGGTTCTGCCTTGCTTGTTGATATACGAGATGACTGACATGTTGTCTGACTGAATTGCAATGGTCCCCGAGGGTAGGGATGCATGGAACGCTTGCAACGCTAAGAGAACTGCCCTCAGTCCCAGGACATTTATGTGCAAGCTGGCCTCAATAGGGGTCTAGGTGCCTTGGACAGTCGTTCCCTGGAAATGCCCCCCCCCACCCTAACAGTGAAGTGTCCATGGTCACCATGGCCGTGGGTTGGGGAAGACAAAATGGTCATTTGTGGCTTCATCTACCATAGCATTTCTTCCTTGCAATGGTTTGTAAGGGGTATCATGGGGTTGAGTGGGTGGGTTAACAACAACCATTGTGAGGAAAGGAACCACTACAGGATTCGTGTGTGCAGTCTCGCCAGTGGTACTAACGTAATGGCAGCTGCCATGGAGCCCAAGAGTTGCAGTACAAAACATGCTGGTCCATATGTGTGAGGAAGAAGGTGTTGGATTTGGTGTCTTATTTTCAAAAGCCTGTGAGGGGGAGAGAAGCTTGACAGGATGTTGTGTCGAAGACCGCTCCAATAAATTCCAGTGCCTTCGTTGGGGACATCTGAGATTTGTCTTTGTTGATTGTAATCCCCAAGGGAAGAGTGAGACCTTGAGTGTAAGAGAGGCTGCAGACTAGGAGATTCCTGGTCGGAGTGGTAAGGAGCCAGTCATCTAGATAGGAAAACACCTGGAATCCTTGTAGTTGAAAATGAGCTACCACGACTGCCATACATTTGGTGAACACTCGGGGAGCTGTCGAGAGGCCGAATGGCAGTGCCCTGAACTGGTAGCGATTGGCTCCCAAGACAGAAGTGGAGATCCATCTTTATGTGGTAGTATGCATCCTGGAGGTCTATAGAGCACATCCAATTGTCCCTCCCTAGGAAGGGAAGAATGGACTGTACTGTGACCTTCCAGAATCTTTGAGGTTTGATACATTTGTTCAGTAGACTGAGATCCAGGATTGATCCCCAGTCCCCTGTCTTTTTTGGCACTAAAAAGAACCTCAAGTAAAACTCAGATCCTGTCTGGCCTGGTGGGACTGGTTGGATGACTCTTTTCTTAGCAGCTTTTCTATTTCTAAGGCCTGCTAATTCCCTCTGATTGGGTGGTACATCAGCGATTCGTTTGACGGGTCTGGGAGTTAAATCGAATGGTATTTGGTAGCCTCTGGATATTATTCTCTGCACCCAAACATCGGTAGTAATAAGATGCCAGGCTGGTGGATGCATAGAAAAATTACCCCCGACTGCTTGCAGAGGAAAGCAATCGGGCCACTGCTCAGGAGCACTGGTAGGGTCTGCCGGAGAAAGAATCTCTGGCACCCTGGTTATGCGGACCCCCTCTACGCTGAAAGGGGCGTCTTCCATATGAGTTGCCCCCTCTGCCCCGGGGGATTGTTCACCACGAGTGTCACGAAAGGATCCTTGGGATTTCTTGAACCACAGAACCACATCTTTCCTCCCTTCTGGTTCCAGGAGTAGGACCTCTGAGGGTTGGAAAAGCATATGCCCACAGCAGACAAGGTCTTTCCATCTTTCTCACTACGTGCAAGTGTGTCTTGCACCTTGGGTCCAAAAAGTGCAGATTCTTCGACAGGTGCATTGACGAAGGAAGATTTAAAGGGGTCTGCGAAGTCATACAACCGCATCCAAGCATTATGTCGCATGACAACACCAGATGCGGCAGCCTGAGCTTCCCCCTCGGTGGTGTGAGATATCAAACACATCAAGGAGTTTGAGATGAATTCAAGGGTAGCTAGCTGCGAGGCGACAGTGTCACACACCTCATCAGGTAGTACCCCCACCAAAGGGGAAGACATTCCGTAAATTAGGTCTCTTTGGAGGTGAGTAATGTGTGCCAGATAGTTCAGTGACCTAATGGCGAAGGTCGCTGAAGCATAGGTCTGCTTTCCTAGTCTGTCCATAGTCCAGGACTCCCTGTTTGGAGGATGGACAATGGAACTATCTTTTGCCAGTTCACTCTTAGTGGCCGCCGTCACGACTATAGAATCAACTGTCAACTGCTTGGACCAGTGGGGCTGGTCTTCAGGTGTAGATAAAATTTTGTCTGGCCTCCAGGGGACAGGTTCTACATTGTCCGGGGCCTTCCAGGCACGCTGCACAATTAGTTTAACAAGGTCATCTGCTGGTAGGGTCATCCAGGAAGTAGATGGCTGGGCACGGAAGGCCTGCAGGAACACAGATTCTTCAGAAGAAGGGTTAGAGGGCTTCCATTCCCCCCACTGTTTGAGGATTTTGAGAATGTCTCCGAATGAAACGTCATCTGGGGGAGAACATGGGGACCCTTCCCCCTCATCACAATCAGTGTCTTCTGTGATAGATTCCTCCAGGGAATCAAAGTGCTTCCTCTTGCACCGTTTCTTTTGGGTGGCTTTCCAGTGGGATCTTCTGAGGATGACTCCGGAGAAGGGGTTCCCTTCAAAGGGGGTTCTTGTGACTCCCGTGCCCGGGGACGCGGCATAGCGGGTTGGGAGAGATGCATGCTACAGGAGGTTTCTGATACTGCTGTCATTGGTGCTGACTGTGAGCCTTCGGAATGAAGGACCCTTTCCATCACCTGTAGAGCAGGCCCACTTGAGGAGGGATGGCAGCCTCCGGGCTCACACCCTGCCCAAAAGAGCCCACCTCCAGTAAAGGGGTTCCGAGAGAACAGGAAGCCATCAGAACTGTGGACATAGACAGTACCAGTGAGAAAATAGGCACCAGACTAGGTACCAAGGTACAGATGGTCCAAGCACCGGTCCGAGAAAGCATCAGCTCCATTGGATCCGATGCAGCAAGAAAGGTCGGTGCCGACAGGGGAAACACTGCTGTCGGAGCCGAGACAGTATGTACTGAAGTGGACAT